>NC_058082.1:221901771-222204607 GCF_014858855.1 Bufo gargarizans | reverse complement strand
CAACCAAAAATAAAGAAAGAGAAGAGGCAGCACTGATAAAAAAGAAAATGGAGTCATATGAGTTCATATTTCTAGTCGTTGTCCAGACAAAAATTCTTGAAAATGTTAATGCAGTTTCAAAAGTTCTGCAAGCTAAAAACATGGACTTGTCTAAAACATCCACTTTAATAAAAAATGTTGCAGACAATCTGGTCCATTTCCGGAATCAGTTTGAGGAAGCAAAACAAACTGCGGCATCACTTGCACAACAGTGGGGCATTTCACCGGAATTTCAAAAGAAACGGATCCCCAAAGTCAAGCGCCATTTTGATGAATTGGCAGTAGACGAGCGATTAAATGATGCAGAAAAACATTTTAAAGTGACAGTTTTTTACCCCTGTTTAGATGTAATAACATCTCAGCTTCTAAACAGGTTTAAGGGAATAGATCGGGTTCTTGGCCGTTTCAACATTATTCAGCCCACGATGCTTTCATCTGCATCAGATGATGAGCTCTTTAATGCTGCATCAAATCTGCAAAAAATCTACCAGGAGGATTTAACAAGCACTTTTCCTGGCCAGCTACTAAGTTTTCGATCTGCATTAAAAGAAGAGATCCTTAAGGCATCCTCTGTCAGTGACCTTGCTCATCTCCTGTTAGTCGACAACAGCGCACTGTCATCCACACTTCCAGATGTTTGTGTAGCCTTGCTACTATTCCTAACGCTACCTGTGACAGTAGCAAGTGCTGAAAGATCATTTTCAAAGCTGAAATTAATAAAAAACTACTTGAGGAGTACTATGTCCGAACAGAGGCTTTCTGGACTTGCAGTGCTGAGCATTGAAAATGAGAGAGCTAGAAAACTAGACTTAGAGAGCATTGTGGACACGTTTGCAGAACTGAAGGCGCGCAGACGTGTGTTGTAAGAAACGGTCTTCTTTGTAAGTGTAAAGTTGTTTGGGAGGTTTGAAGTTTCAGCAGTTGACCGTTTCCTGCTAACTAACCAAAAAGTTTTACTAACAGTTTCTTTAGTGGAATTGCGTATATTTTCAGTTTAAAGTAACACTCCTGAAAGAGTGTCACTTTTTATACTGTGAGGATTGAATAGATACTGTGATACCTCTCAAATGATTATCTAGGGGAGTGGTGTTCTCTTCAAATAATAATAAAAAGGTCAGTATGCATAATGTAACAAGAAATGTGGTTTGGATAAAGGGGTGGTCTTCTAATTGAGTTGGTCTTTTGGAGAGGTTTCACTATATATTCAATTCTTACCTGTGTAAAGCTGACCATACACATTAGATCTGGTGAACGTTGGTTTCACAGACACATCAATAACCATTTTCGTCTATATTGGCTGTTGTTCAAACTTCCATACATGTTCAATGAAACAGGTCCATGAATATCTTTCATGGAATGTTCTTTCAAAGAAAGAGCTTTCGTTCACATACAGTCTTTCTTTAAACAAAAGATCTTTTTGCTGACGACATCGGTATTGAACACTAATTTTCTACAGTTGTTCCCCTAAAACTGTTGGCCATTGTTAAATTTCACCTGACAATCATTCATTTTCGTAGATATTGACAATTTTGATCAAGTCAAGTGTAACAAAATATGTATGGTCACCTTTGGATTTTATTAGCTGCCCAAATGTTTGACCAGTTTGAGGGTCTGGACAGTGTTTTTAAGGGCACAAACTAAACGTTGGTTTCTTTTCTCTAGGTTGCAACGCCATTGACTTTGGTTTCAAGTTCTTTTTATGTTAATGTAAGTTTTACATACATTGTTTGAACCAATCCTATAATTTCTAAATGTAGAAGAAATAGAATTGTATATGCATATTGATGAGTTATATTTCCTGTTTTTGTGTCACTAGATTGATTTGTTGTTGCACTTCTACGTGTCTACCATTGAAATACATGTGTGCATGACAGAGATGGTCCTCTACTGGTTCTTTTGGTTTCTGGTAAGTTTTTGGTTGCATTATATATGTGTGTAGAATTTAGTATATTTCAAAATGTCTGTTATACTTTCAAATTTAAATAGTACATTTTATGTGAGAATAACTATTTATTTTTTGTTATTTAGGTTGTAGTTATATTTTTCAAGTTGGAACAATCAAGCCAGAAGAGATGGAGACAAGAAACTTCTGATCTCATTTGTCGTGTTTCAGGTACGTTTTTAATAAACTATTATGCCTTTTATTTATTATGCAGTAATTTTATTGTACTTATAACAATTTGAAGAGCATGTCACCTCTTCTGACACTATATCACTTTAGTAAATACATTTATTCCCAACAATGATCATTATTTCTCTTAACTCTGCTTTGTGCAATTTCCCTGTTATTCTAAGTTTCTGAGTTCATTGTCAATTGAGTTCATTGTCCCTACAATCTGAGACTGCATCAGGCGGTATAGAAACACATCCCCCATCTCGTAAATACAGTTGCCAATGAACTTAGAATAACAGAGGAATTATACACTGCAAAGTTGTGAGCAAAGATGATCCAGAATTGTTTGCAACATGCAGTGTCATTAATAAAACAGACATGTCAGTTGTGGTGATGGGTCCTATTTCACAAAGGGTTACAGGAAAAGAAGGGGAATGTAAAGTTTGGCAAAGGCAGATGGCAGTGATACAATTCTCTATATCAGGGATCATCAACCTCTGGCACTCCAGCAGTTCCTAAACTATTATACCCAGGATGCTTAGTTCACCTCTATGGGGGTTACACTAACAGCTTAGCTAGTGTGCATGTTGGGAGTTGTAATTTCTCTGCAGTTGGGAGTGTCAAAAGTTAATGATCCCTGCTGTACATAATGAAACATAAATACATACATAATATATTAATGTATTGTGTATATTTAAAATTATATTTATCTAAACAGAGAGAATTTCCACAACTTGAAATGCTGTGGCTGGGAAGGTTCTTCGGAAGTCCAAAGCGTATCAAGATTTTAGTATCTTTTTGCAGGAATCTGCAACTGTAAAAAAGCGTAACATAGTCTTGGAAAGTTCTAATGTTTTGTTCCTGGCAATAAAGAGTTTTTAGTATTAGTTATAAGTATTTCAGCCGTTGAATCTTTTTATACCTCCCACATGTATGGGGGCTATAAGGGATGTGTGTGGGGGGGGGTGATCTTGACTAGTCACAGGAGTTCGGGGGCTAAATGGGAGGAGGGTTAAGACTTTGACAGGGGCCCCACAACAGTATTATACAATGACACTACATGACAGACAGTGTGTGTGTGGGTATATATATATATATATATATATATATATATATAGAAACAGAAAAATCCGGAATGCACTCCAAGATAAATGTGAAACAAGTGATTTATTCACCCATAAAAGGCGCAACTCGCGACGTTTCGGCTCACAGAGCCTTTCTCAAGCTTGAGAAAGGCTCTGTGAGCCGAAACGTCGCGAGTTGCGCCTTTTATGGGTGAATAAATCACTTGTTTCACATTTATCTTGGAGTGCATTCCGGATTTTTCTGTTTCTATAATACTTGAGGTATTGCCGCTGCCTTGTACTGGATAGTGCACCCACATTCAGGTTGATGCTCCCGCTGGACTTCTTCGTTTTTCTATATATATATATATATATATATATACAAATTATGTAGGAAAAGGATGGCGTGGCAGCCTGGTCTGGTCTAGATCGTGACCTGCCAAAGGAGTGGGGTTTACACAGGAGGAGAGAGGTGTGAAGCGTGCTGGGGGGGCCCTTACAAAAATTTGCTGTGGGGCCCAGTCACTTCTAGTTACGCCCCTGTGAATGAGGCATGGATTCTGAAGGGACTGACAGTGGGGGATACGTTTGACTAACAAAAGGCCTGATGACATGCCTTGGCCTCAAAATGGTCCCCACGCAGCTGTATTTAATGTCTGCATACCGGATGACTTTCGTGAATTCTCCGCCACCAACTAGGGTTCAAGCCGCAATGTTATAGTCACCTTTCTGCCTGGAAAACATCAATTTTTCCGGCCGCTGCTACAGCAACAATACCTGATTTTTCAGGCATGTGTACATGCCTAATTTTTCTGGCCTCTAGTGCTGCACTGTGGCTGCAAAAACAAAACAAAAAAAAGGCACATACATGTGTCAATTCCCCTTCGTGATCGGTACGTTGTTGTGGTGAAGGGGCTTGCGTATGACAATGAAGCGATCATCCCCTCTATGAGTGTGTTGGTAATATTGCCACACCCCAGATAAGGCCGTTGCTTTATTATGATCAGACTAAAAGCGATCGGCTGGATAATTTTTCATAGAAAAAACATTATTTATTTTTTATAAAAAAAAATTAAAAAATTAAGTTGTATGGGTTTTTAATACATAAAATAAACTATTAAGAGACTTAATTATGATTTTTTTTATTAGAAATAATGCAGACAATTTAAAAAATCCCCATCAATTCCAATACAAAGCAAGTACAGAGCTCAGAATGAATCGATCATCCCCTCTATGAGTGTGTTGGCAATGTTGCCACACCCCAGATAAGGCCGTTGCTTTATTATGATCAGACTAAAAGCGATCGGCTGGATAATTTTTCATAGAATTATTTTTTTTTTTTTTAAATAAACTATTAAGGCATTCCTACACGGCCATGGCACACTTTTCAGACATTAAGAGACTTAATTATGATTTTTTTATTAGAAATAATGCAGACAATTTAAAAAATCCCCATCAATTCCAATACAGAGCAAGTACAGAGCTCAGAACAAAATTATTTCAGGAGGTCGTTAATTCGACAATGATTAATCAATTCGACACACGTCCCCGGATAGGGCACGTAACAGGGACGTAACAGGGATTTAACTTACTAGTTAAGACACCACTCATATAGGGTGTCACAGCACATTGCTGCGTGCTGGGAGTAAGAGGACCGACCAAGCTGCTTTTTCCATCTCCCGGTTCCTAAAATCAATTCAGTTTGGTGTATCAGAGTTTGGTCTGTCACTGTGAAGGCAGTCGAAGGTACCCGGCCTAAATTTTTTTTCACAAAAGGCAATCCCTGATATGGGACGTAACAGGGATTAAACTGATGAGAATAGAACTACAGAAAATACCACTCATATTGGGTGTGACAGTAAATTGCACGGCACAGACGCAGTGACCGTGGCTTGGATTCAAACAAAGGGGAGGGAGCCAGCGTTTTTTTTAACCATCTCCCCGTTCGAAATATCAATTTAATAAATGGACCCCAGATTGGGGATGTCACGTAACAGGGATTAAACTGATAAGAATAGTACTACAGAAAATACCACTCATATCGGGTGTGACAGTAAATTGCACGGCGCAGACGCAGTGACCGTGGCGTGGATTCAAACAAAGGGAAGGGAGCCAGCGTTTTTTTAACCATCTCCCCATTCGAAAAATCTATTCAATTCACCTTTCGGGGACCCTTGGTGTTGTACATGGCTGGGTGGAGGAAGAAACCTTCAATTACATCAACGGGACATGGCTAGCTTGGTATACAACCTTGTGCAAATGGGAAGTTTGATGTTGGGCAAATGGACTGTTTGCAGTTGTTTGCGGTGCATTAAAAGGGGAGTTTGGTCTGTCAATGTCTGTGAAGCGGGCGTAACCCTTACACTACCTGATCGATACAACATCATACCTGATCGTATACACACACTGGATGTTTTAAACCACGTTGTTCAAAAAAATTTAGGATCGTTAGGTGATTTATGCCCTTTATGGATTAAAATCCAACTCTGCGACAACTATGTAATTTTCTATGAGAGTTTTGCCATGGATCCCCCTCCGGCATGCCACAGTCCAGGTGTTAGTCCCCTTGAAACAACTTTTCCATAACTACTGTGGTTAGAAAGAGTCCCTGTGGGTTTTAAAATTCGCCTGCCTATTAAAGTCAATGGCGGTTCACCAGGTTCGCCCGTTCGCGAACATTTGCAGAAATTTGCGTTCGCTGTTCGCGAACGGAAAAATTTATGTTCGCGACATCTCTGCTTAGTAGCCTCCTGGTTGGATGCTACAGCTGTCATTCATAGCAGAAGGTGGGGCTGTGAAGAACCTCAATGCACAGAGCACTTCACAGTGAAGCCCAGCCTATGGGGCACTTGCAAAAGCAGAGTATGGCAGAATAAAACATTTACCCACAAAAGGTATGTTTTTACTGCTCTCCCTAGCTCCTACCTAGTGGCATTCTAGCAAGGTCAAAACTGCAGACTCTCTTTAACTTTGGTGCCATTATGCTGAACTTATTGCACTGATTTAATCTTCATTAACAATGATGGTATTGAAATCTCATTAGGTGATGCCTATACATAACCAACTTGTGTATGTCAGTCAAGTTTATGAATAATAAACTAAAGCATTTGTGGTCTTGTTTGTATCTAAAAATGTATGTGTTTGACAGGTGTAAGCATGGTTTACTAGTGCATTTGAAAAGCCTCATCATTAAAAGTAATTGGTATTCTGGTTTTAACCACTTTAACCCCGCTAGCTGAAACCCCCTTAATGACCAGGCCACTTTTTACACTTCTGCACTACATTACTTTCACCGTTTATTGCTCGGTCATGCAACTTACTACCCAAATGAATTTTACCTCCTTTTCTTCTCACTAATAGAGCTTTCATTTGGTGGTATTTCATTGCTGCTGACATTTTTTCTTTTTTTGTTATTAATTGAAATTTAACGATTTCTTTGCAAAAAAATGACATTTTTCACTTTCAGCTGTAAAATTTAGCAAAAAAAACGACATCCATATATAAATTTTTCGCTAAATTTATTGTTGTACATGTCTTTGATAAAAAAAAATGTTTGGGCCAAAAAAAATGGTTTGGGTAAAAGTTATAGCGTTTACAAACTATGGTACAAAAATGTGAATTTCCGCTTTTTGAAGCAGCTCTGACTTTCTGAGCACCTGTCATGTTTCCTGAGGTTCTACAATGCCCAGACAGTAGAAAACCCCCACAAATGACCCCATTTCGGAAAGTAGACACCCTAAGGTATTCGCTGATGGGCATAGTGAGTTCATAGAACTTTTTATTTTTTGTCACAAGTTAGCGGAAAATGATAATTTTTATTTTATTTTTTCTTACAAAGTCTCATATTCCACTAACTTGCGACAAAAAATTAAAAAATTCTAGGAACTCGCCATGCCCCTCACTGAATACCTTGGGGTGTCTTCTTTCCAAAATGGGGTCACTTGTGGCGTAGTTATACTGCCCTGGCAATTTAGGGGCCCATATGTGTGAGAAGTAGTTTGCAATCAAAATCTGTAAAAAATGACCGGTGAAATCCGAAAGGTGCACTTTGGAATGTGGGTCCCTTTGCCCACCTAGGCTGTAAAAAAGTGTCACACATCTGGGTGACACTTTACATATAACCATGCTGGGTGAGAGAAATATCTTGGAAAAAGACAACTTTTCCAATTTTTTTATACAAAGTTGGCATTTGACCAAGATATTTCTTTCACCCAGCATGGGTATATGTAAAATGACACCCCAAAACACATTCCCCAACTTCTCCTGAGTACGGCGATACCAGATGTGTGACACTTTTTTGCAGCCAAGGTGGGCAAAGGGGCACATATTCCAAAGTGCACCTTTCGGATTTCGCAGGCCATTTTTTACACATTTTGATTTCAAAGTACTTCTCACACATTTGGGCCCCTAAATTGCCAGGGCAGTATAACTACGCCACAAGTGACCCCATTTTGGAAAGAAGACACCCCAAGGTATTCCGTGAGGGGCACGGCGAGTTCCTAGAATTTTTTATTTTTTGTCACAAGTTAGCGGAAAATGATGATTTTTTATATATATATTTTTTTTCCTTACAAAGTCTCATATTCCACTAACTTGCGACAAAAAATAAAAAATTCTAGGAACTCGCCATGCCCCTCATGGAATACCTTGGGGTGTCTTCTTTCCAAAATGGGGTCACTTGTGGCGTAGTTATACTGCCCTGGCAATTTAGGGGCCCATATGTGTGAGAAGTAGTTTGCAATCAAAATCTGTAAAAAATGACCGGTGAAATTCGAAAGGTGCACTTTGGAATGTGTGTCCCTTTGCCCACCTAGGCTGCAAAAAAGTGTCACACATCTGGTATCGCCGTACTCAGGAGAAGTTGGGGAATGTGTTTTGGGGTGTCATTTTACATATAACCATGCTGGGTGAGAGAAATATCTTGGCAAAAGACAACTTTTAAAAAACAATTATACAAAGTTGGCATTTGACCAAGATATTTATCTCACCCAGCATGGGTATATGTAAAATGGCACCCCAAAACACATTCCCCAACTTCTCCTGAGTACGGCGATACCACATGTGTGACACTTTTTGCAATCTAGATGCGCAAAGGTGCCCAAATTCCTTTTAGGAGGGCATTTTTAGACATTTGGATCCCAGACTTCTTCTCACGCTTTAGGGCCCCTAAAAAGCCAGGGCAGTATAAATACCCCACATGTGACCCCACTTTGGAAAGAAGACACCCCAAGGTATTCAATGAGGGGCCTGGCGAGTTCCTCTAAAAAAAATTTTTGGGCATAAGTTAGCGGAAATTGATTTTTTTTTAGTTTTTTCTCACAAAGTCTCACTTTCTGCTAACTTGGGACAAAAATTTAAATCTTTCATGGACTCAATATGCTCCTCAGCGAATACCTTTGGGTGTCTTCTTTCCAAAATGGGGTCAGTTGTGGGGTGTTTGTACTGCCCTGGCATTTGAGGGTCTCCGCAATCATTACATGTATGGCCAGCATTAGGAGTTTCTGCTATTCTCCTTATATTGAGCATACAGGTAATGAGATTTTTTTTCCGTTCAGCCTCTGGGCTGAAAGAAAAAAAATGAACGGCACAGATTTGAAAAGATGAAAAAATCTCTGCCAAAAAAAAAAAAGGAGGGGAAAGGCGTCTGCCAGGACATAGGAGCTCCGCCCAACATCCATACCCACTTAGCTCGTATGCCCTGGCAAACCAGATTTCTCCATTCACATCAATCGATGTGGATGAATAAATCATTGCCGGGAATTATTATTTTTTATATACAAAGTGTTTGCCAAAGCATAGGAACGCCCCCTCCTCCTCAGCTCGTATGCCTTGGCAAACGTATCTTTTACTGCAGAGTAGAAATCTCGTCTTGCAGCGCCGCATACACCGACTTGCGTGTAATCTGACAGCAGCGCAATGCTTCTGTCAGAATGCACATCAGTGCTGCAGCTAGTCGATCGGTTGGTCCACCTGGAAGGTAAAAAAAAAAAAAGAAAAAACCAGGCAGCAACGCAATAATTTTATTAACTTTGGAACAGAACATATAAACTTTAACTTTTTGAACTAAACATTAACCTTTTTGCTTACTGGTGTTTTTTTTTTTTTTTTTTTTACCTTTATAGAATATGCAAAGCGCAAATCGCCCAAAGATGTGGCGAAGTGCGTTATGCACTTTGTCCCAGGTGAAAGGAGACGTTTGCAGCAGCTGTGTGAATGGGCCCTAATAGCCCTGTGTGCCTGTCCTGGTGAGATGTGATCCCTATGCTAGGTGTACCTGTGTGTGGTACTTCCGGAAACACTCCCCTAAGCATAGGGCAGGGTGGTCAGGACAGTCAGGACAGAAATAGCGGGTGTCACGCCTTATTCCACTCCTGCTACAGACATGACATCTTTTTCGGGGTGACGGTTGGGTTGAGGTACCAGCAACGGCATTGGGGAAATGTCGCTCGTGTAGACGGCTAACTACACTGGTGGATGGGGCCACGGAACCTCCTGGGTACAGGAGGTTCTCGATGATCTCTTCCTGAAATTTGAGGAAGGATCCAGTTCTCCCAGCCTTACTGTAGAGAACAAAACTATTATACAGAGCCAATTGAATTAATTATACAGACACCTTCTTATACCAGCGTCTGGTTCTGCGGGAAACTAAATACGGAGACAACATCTGGTCATTGAAGTCCACCCCTCCCATGTGAAGGTTATAGTCGTGGACTGAGAGGGGCTTTTCAATGACACGGGTTGCTCGCTCAATTTGTATTGTCGTGTCTGCGTGAATGGAGGAGAGCATGTAAACGTCACGCTTGTCTCTCCATTTCACTGCGAGCAGTTCTTTGTTACACAAGGCAGCCCTCTGCCCCCTTGCAAGACGGGTGCTAACGAGCCGTTGGGGGAAGCCCGCGCGACTAGTTCTCCGTTCTAGAAACAAATGCCTAAAGAGGGCCACACTTGTGTAGAAATTATCCACATAAAGATGGTACCCCTTGCCGAATAAGGGTGACACCAAGTCCCAGACTGTCTTCCCACTGCTCCCCAGGTAGTCAGGGCAACCGACCGGCTCCAGGGTCTGATCTTTTCCCTCATAGACACGAAATATGTGGGTATACAAAGGGCCACAGAGCTTATACAATTTGACCCCATACCGGGCGCGCTTGCTTGGGATGTATTGTTTGAAGCCAAGGCGCCCGGTAAAATGTATTAGGGACTCATCTACGCAGATGTTTTGCTCTGGGGTATACAAATCTGCAAATTTCTGGTTGAAATGGTCTATGAGGGGCCGAATTTTGTGGAGCCGGTCAAAAGCTGGGTGGCCTCTGGGACGGGAGGTGGTGTTGTCGCTAAAGTGCAGGAAACGCAGGATGGTCTCAAATCGTGTCCTGGACATAGCAGCAGAGAACATGGGCATGTGATGAATTGGGTTCGTGGACCAATATGACCGCAATTCATGCTTTTTAGTTAGACCCATGTTGAGGAGAAGGCCCAAAAAAATTTTTATTTCGGAAACTTGGACTGGTTTCCACCGGAAAGGCTGGGCATAAAAGCTTCCCGGGTTGGCGGTTATAAATTGTGTGGCATACCGATTTGTTACTGCCACAACTAAGTCTAAGAGCTCCGCAGTCAAGAACAGCTCAAAAAATCCCAGGGCCGAACCGATCTGAGCTGTCTCAACCCGAACTCCAGACTGGGCGGTGAAAGGGGGAACTACAGGTGCGGCTGAAGTTGGGGACTGCCAATCAGGATTTGCCAGCACCTCAGGGATTCTAGGGGCTCTACGGGCACGTCTTTGTGGTGGCTGCGACGGGGTAACTACTGCACGTGCCACCGTACCAGCTTCAACTGCCCTTCTGGTGCTCGCTACTTCACCATGTTCTACGGCAGTGCTGGTACTAGGTCCAGGAAGGGCTGCGCTGCTGGTGTATGCCTCACCACGTAATCCGACAGCACCAGCCCCACTCTGCTGCTCTTGAAGCGGATCCTGCGCAACCTGCGGTCTAGCGACACAGGGCCGGGTACGCCTGGTGCTATCAGGGACCTCAGCCTCCTCGTCCGAACTTTGGGTCAGAGAGCCACTGCTTTCTACAGGTTCATATTCTGACCCGCTAGATTCATCAGATGAGGGTTCCCATTCCTCATCCGACTGGGTCAGAAGCCTGTAGGCCTCTTCAGAAGAATACCCCCTGTTTGACATTTGGGCAACTAAATTTAGGGGTATTCCCTGAGACTACCCAAGAAAAAAAGCAAGCCTGTCTTACAAATGGGAGGCTAGCAAAGTACTGGAGGCCGCTGCGGTTGATAAAAAATATCAAAACAGATTTTTTTATCGCCGAAGCGCGTGTAAAGTGAATGTGCAGTGATCAAAAAAAATAAATTTTTGTCACTGCGGTGGGGCGGGCGTGGGTGAACGCACGTGTGGGCGACCGATCAGGCCTGATCAGGCAAACACTGCGTTTTGGGTGGAGGGCGAACTAAAGTGACACTAATACAATTATAGATCTGACCGTGATCAGTTTTGATCACTTCCAGATACTATAAAAGTACAAATGCTGATTAGCGAATAAGGGACTGCGGTGCGGTGGGCTGGGCGCTAACTGATCCCTAAACTACCTAACCAAGGGGCCTAAACTATCCTAAAACCTAACAGTCAATACCAGTGAAAATGAAAAAAAAAAGTGACAGTTTGCACTGATCACTTTTTTCCTTTCACTAGTGATTGACAGGGGCGATCAAAGGGGTGATCAAAGGGTTAATTGGGGTGCAGGGGGGTGATCTGGGGCTAGTATGTGGTGTTTGGTGTACTCACTGTGAAGCCTGCTCCTCTGCTGGATCCAACCGACGAAAAGGACCAGCAGAGGAGCAGGGCAGCCATATAACAGATCATATTTACTAATATGATCTGCTATGTGGCTTCTGATTGGATTTTTTAAAAATCAGCAACCTGCCAGCCGCTATCATTGGCTGGCAGGTTGCTGACGAAATGCTCCTTTAACTTTTGCCGGCCCGCGATGCGCATGCGCGGGCCGGCTGTGACCGAAATCTCGCGTCTCGCGAGATGACGTACGGATGCGTCCAGGAGGAGTAAATCAACCACCTTCCGGACTCATCCGTGCGTTAGGCGGTCGGGAGGTGGTTAAAACCCATTTTCAAATACCCTTTTAGAAGGTAGTTATGTCTTTGGAACCTCCATAAATTAACTAGTGTGGAGAGCCATTACAATGAACACTTCTCTTCCTAAAGGAACTATCTCACCCATGTAAGAGCACTTTGATTGCAATGGTAAAGTTCCAACATTTTATTTCTCCTGTGGTGCTGAAATCACCTTATAAAACGCTGAGTTACCATAGAACAGTCATCTGCTCAGTGTCCTTCTCAGGAACTGTCATTCTCCAATCACACTCTTCTTGGCTTGAGTAACATCTGCCCATTCACTGTATGCCACCACCAGCCTACACCGGGAGTCATCAATCAAGCCAGAAGGGGCAGGGTTGAATCACTGAGTGTCCCACTGTGCCTGATTTGGACAACACCCAGATGACTATTTTATGGTCATCTACAATTTCGCTAGACTGATGGGGGCATGTTTAGCAGGTCAAGTAATAAAGCACTGTGGCAATTGAGGGGTTAAAAAAGATATATCATTTAATACTTTATTGAAGCGCAGTGCCTATCTTCTTATAAATGACTGAAGTAATGAAGAATAAGGGGATGACACGCATGGCTTCCTCAAAATATAATTAAATATAACTTCCTTTCTAAAAGAAGAAGTTACTGAAGATTACACATAGAAATACATTAGTGCATCATAACATAGAATACAAAGGGACAATTCAAAAGTGAAAATGGATCCAGGAAATAGATCAGATAGAAGTAAAAGCGAGGATGACAAACCATACAAGTAATGCAAGTGAAATCCCTCTGGATACATCTCATTGCCCTGGAGTGAGATGTGAGCTGGGAAAATCTGTCTTCGTATTCAAGCACAGCATGGATTACAAAGGGCCAAGTAAGAAAATCCTTGGATATCCTATAGAGAACTACACAATGGAGGCAGAAATCACATCAACAAATTATCTTCCACCTGGCGTTGAACAAAAAAGGATTTACTACTGTTGCTACCACTACCAAAAAGGCGTTTTATTAACTACCTGTCTTCCCCTCATCATCCTTCTCTTCTCCTGCCTTACTGTTGTACTTCTTTATAATGTCATTGCTTTGAAAACAGAACTGGCAAACTTGCAGGCTGAGCTGAGATCATACAGAAGACTTGACAGAAGTCACCTTTCTTCCACCTTTGTGCTGGAGAACAACCACAATGGAGCAAACATTAAGGCACGCCCAACCTGGGGTGAAGATTTGCAGGTCAGTGTCTATTGACTTTTGTAAATTATATATAAATAGGCAGATAAAAGCCAAGAACAAGAGAAAAAGTGAAGCATTGATTTGTGGTAGTTTAAAGGAGTTTTCCAGGATTCATATATTGAAGACCTATTCTCAGGCTAGGTTATCAATGTCTGATTGGTGGAGGTCTGACTCTCAGCATCTGCACCAATAAGCTGTTTAAAGTGGCTGCGGTGCTCCTTGAGAGCTTAGGCCTCTTCCTAGGCAATTTAAGAGAATGGGCCTGAGCTGCAGTACCAAGCACGACTGCTATACAATGTACGGCACTGTGGTTGATATGCTGTGAGAAGACCTCTTAAAATAGCTGATTGGTGGGGGGTGCCGGGTGTTTAACCTGAGGATACATCATTAATATAGGAGTACTGGAAAACCCCTTTAAATCTAAATAGGTTCAATGTTGTATGCCAGTTAATAGTTTAGTTAGGCCTCATACACACAAACGTATTTTCTTTCCGTGTCCGTTCCGTGTTTTTTTTTTTTGCAGACCGCAAAAAATTCAGTTTCCGTATGGCTGCAGGCAGCCATAATGTTACATTCCAAAGGGAACTTGTCACATTGTACATGCAGGAGAAGCTGAATAGTTTGTGTTATAGTTTTGTGGAAAAATATTCAGTATAACTTAAGTGACTGATAGCTCTGTATGTGCAGTAATACAGCGATGGATGTCAATCACTGAGTAGGACCACCAACTGGGCTTTTCAGAATGAGCAGAGCTTTAAATGAATAGAATGCAATTTATATTGAATCTTTTCCCACACAACTATACATCAATCTGTTCATTTTCACCTGTCCTATATAACGTGCTGCCTGCAGAATGCATTAATCTCTTATTAATAAATATACACACACTCACACTCCCCAACATTGAAATTGTAACATTCAAAAGGAAAAGTGGAATTATGGAAATCAGACGATTGACAGACATGTTAATGGTATGCAAAACAGACCCTCCAAAACATTATGGTTGAGGGTCTTCTGCTGAGCTGACTCTAAAACATTAGAGGCGAGTGCCTGCTGCTGATCTGACCATCAAAAAAATTATAGTTGAGGGCCTGCTGAGCTGACCCTCTAAAACATTAGGAGCGAGGGCAGCCTAATAAGCATGTTGATATGATGGAGGAGGAGGAGGACGAGAAAGGGAAGATTGTACCATATACCCTTTTTTGTGGTGGAAGGGGTGCATGGGAATACATTGTAGTCAATACACCATAAAAGTCACATTTAAAGTGCCTTTATGTTCAGCCGCTTTCCTCTGGTGGAGTAGAGAAGTCAGGGGCTATCCAGACCTTGTTCATTGTGAAAAGAGTCAACCTGTCAACATTTTCCATTGACAGTCGGATGCGTTTATCAGTTATTATGCCACGAGATGTAGCGCAGATAATGTCGCTGTCCGCAGCATCTACAGAAAATGTACACTGGATGTCACTGATAATTAGGATGCGCACACGTTAAACAGGAGATGTAACGCAGATAATGTCGCTGTCCGCAGCGTCTATGGAAAAAGTACACTGGATGTCACAGATATTTTGAGGATGCGCAAACGTTATACAGGAGATGTAGAACAGGTAATGTCGCTGCCACCAGTGGCTAATAAAAAATTACAGGGAATGTGTCACAGCTATTTGGGATGCGCAAACATTACACAGGAGATGTAGCGCAGGTAATGTAACTGTCCGCAGCGGACACTATCTACGGAAAAAGTACACTGGATGTCACAGATATTTTGAGGATGCACAAACGTTATACAGGAGATGTAGAGCAGGTAATGTCGCTGCTGTCACCAGCGGCTAATAAAAAATTACAGGGAATGTCACAGCTATTTGGGATGTGCAAACATTATACAGGAGATGTAGTGCAGGTAATGTAACTGTCCGCAGCGGACACCATCTACGGAAAAAGTACACTGGATGTCACAGATATTTTTAGTATGCGCACACGTTACACAGGAGATGTAGCGCAGATAATGTCGCTGTCCGCAGCGTCTACAGAAAAAGTACACTGTATGACACAGATATTTTTAGGATGCGCAAACGTTATACAGGAGATGCAGCGCAGATAATGGCACTGTCCGTAGCAGACACCGTCTACTGAAAAAGTACACTGGATGTCACAGATATTTTTAGGACGCACAAACGTTATACAGGAGATGCAGCACAGATAATGCCGCTGTCTGCAGCGGACACCGTCTACTTAAAAAGTACACTGGATGTCACAGATATTTTTAGGATGCGCAAACATTATACAGGAGATGTAGCGCAGGTAATGTAACTGTCCGCAGCGGACACCATCTACGGAAAAAGGACACTGGATGTCACAGATATTTTTAGGCCGCGCACACGTTACACAGGAGATGTAGCGCAGATAATGTCGCTGTCTGCAGCGTCCAAACAATTGCAAGCTATTTAGCGTTGCGCTAAAAATATATATTGCTGCCAGATACAACAATAGTCCTTAACAGGACTTTTGGGTCTCTAACAATTGCACACAATTTAGTGCAGGTTGCGCTAATAATATATATTGCTGCTAGAGACAACAATAGTCCTTAAAAGGACTTTTGGGTCTCTAACACCAACCCTGCCTAACAAAAAAATAAAATTCAATTCCCTACACTACTATCTGTCCCTTCTACAGCACAGCTCTCCCTGACTAAGACTGGCCGAACCACGTGTCATCGGGTGCTTTATAGCACCCAATGATGCGTTCCGGCCAGCCAATCACTGTAATCAGGGGCGTTGCTAGGGTCTCAAAAGATCCGGGGCACAAGCCCCAATAAATATGCCCCCCCCCCCGCACTATGCTGTACTTGCTATACAGCGGCACTTACCTGTCACATCCAGGGCCTCCAGGTGACGTCTCCTCTCTGTCATCATCTTCTCGGTCTGGACAACTTCTCTCAGCCGCCTCGTCTCTGCAGAGTGTGACACACAGACATCTTAGCTTCCTCACATTCTATCATTATCCCCCAACTGGAGTCCCCACAGTGTTATCCTGCTGCTTTCTATGCCAAAACCTCAACCCCCCCCCCCCTCATACCCCCAAATACTATCCTAAAGAAACATTACTGCCCCCCATAGTAATAGTGCTCCTCATAGTCCCACCAATAGTAATTCCCTTCTAGAATGCCCTTATTAGTAACACTGCCCCAACCGTGATAATGCTCCTCAACAATGCCCTCCCATATTAATAATACCCTCACAGAGTCCCTAGTAGAAATAAGGCCCCCTATTGTTCCCCCAGTGGTAATAAAGCTCCCTACAGACCCCACAGTAGTAATAAGGCCACCATAGTGCGCTTAGTAGAAATAAGGCAGATCTACAAGACCCTCCTATAGAGCCCCCAGTAGTAATAAGAACGCCTATAATGTCCCCTGGAGCTGCAGTGCCCCCTGCAGTTATAATCCTCCCTCCACCATACAGTCCCATGTAAATAACATCACCTCTTCCCCAGCCGCCTCCAACGCACAATCCCATGTAAACATCACCCCCTAAGGCTACTTTCACACTTGCGTTCATGTACTTGTACAGGACGGATCCGCACCGATATAATACAAACGAATGCATCCGTTCAGGACCAATTTGTTTGTATTAGATTTTAATTTCTAAGTCCCAATACGGATCCGTCCTGACTTACATTGAAAGTCAATGGGGGACGGATCCGTTTACAATTGCACCATTTTGTGTCAATGCAAAGGGATCCGTCCCCATTGACTTACATTGTCAGGACGGATGCGTTTGGCTCCGCAAGGCCATGCGGACACAAAAACCGCTGCTTGCAGCATTTTGAGGTCCGCCTCCAAAATGGAACGGGGGACCGCACGGAGCCGAACGAATGCATTCTGAATGGATCCGCATCCATTCAGAATGCATTGGGGTTAAACTGATGCATTTGGGGCTGCTTGTGAGAGACCTGAAACGGATCTCACAAGCGGATCACCAAACTCAAGTGTGAACGGACCCTAAACATTAAGTCCCATGTACATAAACATCATTCCCCCCCACCATCCACTTTCAACATACAGTCCCATGTAAATAACATCCCTCCCTCCCCCAGCCACCTCAAGCACACAGTTCCATGTCAATAACATCCCTCCCTTCAGCCCTAAAATACATCCCAGTTAAATAACTACAACTCCCAGCATTTCTCTACCTCTCCCTTCACTTACCTCGCCTGTACAGACATCACTATTAGGCTCCTTCTCCTCTTGACTCCGGTCCAATCCTGAACTGGGAAGAGGCGAAAGACCTTTGGTGACATCACAGGCCATGTGATCAGCAAAACAGGCTGTGATAGGATGACCTGGATGGTGACATCATCCAGGTCATCCTATCACAGCCTGTTTTGCTGATCACATGGCCTGTGATGTCACCAAAGGTCCTTCGCCTGTTCCCAGTATAAGATTCAATTGTATTTGCCGTTCTGTGTACGGCAATACAGTTGCATCTAGCAGGCAGGCAGGACATTCGGGGCATGGGACAAAACATCCGGGGCCCAGGCCCCGAATGTTTTAACCTAGCGACGCCCCTGACTGTAATGCCAGTAACCAACATGGATATGGCATTAGGCTACATGCACACGAACCTATGGGCCCCGTGCCCGTGCTGCGGACCGCAAATTGCCGTGGACCAGCCTCATGCGGATTGGGGACCCATTGAATGGGGTCTGCGATCCGCATCTGACGGTCTGCACTGCAAAAAAGTAGTGCATGCGCTAGTTTTTTGCGGTCCGGAGGCACGGCCAGAAACACCATGGAAGCACTCCACCATGGGGTAGCCGCAGCGGATCACGGACCAATTCACTTTAATGGGTCTGCGATCTGGCCGTTCCGCAAAAAGACAGGACATGTTCTATCTTTTTGCAGAACAGAAGTACGGGAATAAAACCCACGGAAGCACTCCGTAGTGCTTCTGTAGGGTTCCTTGCTTCCATTCCGCACCATTCCACATCTTTGGATTTGAAGTGAATGGGTCCGCATCCGTGATGCGGAATGCACACAGAACAGTGCCCGTGTATTGCAGATCCACAAATGCGGTCCGCATTTTGGCCACGGAGCGCACACGTTTTTGTGCAATAAGCCATAACAGACACCTATTTCAACAAACAGTGCTGTACTGTACAGCATGAGGCATAATAGCTAAATAACTTGTTAGTCATTAGATAGAATGCAGATTTCGAATCATTTCCCCATGTCACAGATCAAAGCTCTTTGTCCAATGGACTAAAGTCAAAAATTGACCATATATCCAATACTAAAAACTTTCAGGGTGCTGATAGCAACCTATAATTTTTTTATCCTGTCCTGTTAATGAAAATACATGATCTATAAAATCTTTTTAGTGTTTCGGAATGTAGTTACTTTTAATAATTTGAAATAATTTAAAGGGAACCCGTCAGCGGCAAAAACCATCCTAAACCGGAAGTAGTACCTTAAAGTAGGCAGCAGTTTATTTCTAATGATCATTTTCTTTCTGCAGTCAGACAAGCTCTCGTGCATAAGCACTGTCAGTCACCGTTGCACACAGTGTATAATAATAAACTGTCTAGTTTCTCAAAGTATTCACCCATTTTTTTTTATATGAACATAGGCTGGATGAGATGCTGTACACTACTTAGGGTACTTTCACACTTGCGGCAGAGTGATCCGGCAAGCAGTTCCGTCGCCGGAACTGCCTGCCGGATCCGTCAAAACGTATGCCAACTGATGGCATTTGCAAGACTGATCAGGATCCTGATCCGTTTTACAATGGCATTGAAATGCCGGAACCGCCTTTCCGGTGTCATCCGGATAAACGGATCCGGCATTTTTTTTTTTTCAAAATTTTTTCCGTCTGTGCATGCGCAGACCAGAAGAATGCATCCGGTATTGCAGTATTTTGAATGCCACATGGCACCAATACATTCCTTTGGGAAAAAATGCTGGATCCGGCAATCACGCAAGTGTTCAGTTTTTTTGGCCGGCGATAAAACCGTAGCATGCTGCGGTTTTATCTCTGTCCTGATCAGTCAAAAATACTGAACTGAAGACGTTCTGATGCATCCTGAATGGATTGCTCTCCATTCAGAATGCATGGGGATAAAACTGATTAGTTATTTTCCGGTATTGAGCCCCTAGGACGGAACTTAATGCCGGAAAAGAATAACGCTAGTGTGAAAATACCCTTATTTATACAGTCAGGTCCATAAATATTGTGACATCGACACAATTCTACAATTTTTGGCTCTATACACCACTACAATGGATTTGAAATGAAACGAACAAGATGTGCTTTAACTGCAGACTGTCAGCTTTAATTTGAGGGTATTTACATCCAAATCAGGTGAAAGGTGTAGGAATTACAACAGTTTGCATATGTGCCTCCCACTTGTTAAGGGACCTAAAGTAATAGGACAATTGGCTTCTCAGCTGTTCCATGGCCAGGTGTGTGTTATTCCCTCATTATCTCAATTACAATGAGCAGATAAAAGGTCCAGAGTTCATTTCAAGTGTGCTATTTGGATTTGGAATCAGTTCCTGTCAACGCTCAAGATGAGATCCAAAGAGCTGTCACTATCAGTGAAGCAAGCCATCATTAGGCTGAAAAAAACAAAACAATCCATCAGAGAGATAGCAAAAATATTAGGCGTGGACAAAACAACTCTTTTGAACATTCTTAAAAAGAAGGAAAGCACCAGTGAGCTCAGCAACACCAAAAGACCCGAAAGACCATGGAAAACGACTGTGGTGTATGACCGAAGAATTCTTTCCCTGGTGAAGAAAACACCCTTCACAACAGTTGGCCAGATCAAGAACACTCTCCAGGAGGTAGGTGTATGTGTGTCAAAATTCAACAATCAAGAGAAGACTTCACCAAAGTGAATACAGTGGGTTCACCACAATATGTAAACCATTGGCGAGCCTTAAAAACAGGAAGGCCAGATTAGAGTTTGCCAAACGACATCTAAAAAAGCCTTCACAGTTCTGGAACAACATCTTATGGACAGATGAGACCAAGATCAACTTGTACCAGAGTGATGGGAAGAGAAAAGTATGGAGAAGGAAAGGAACTGCTCATAATCCTAAGCATACTAGCTCATTAGTGAAGCATGGTGGTGGTAGTGTCATGACGTGGGCATGTATGGCTGCCAATGGAACTGGTTCTCGTATGTATTGATGATGTGACTGCTGACAAAAGCAGCAGGATTCTGAAGTGTTTTGGGCAATATTATCTGCTCATATTCAGCCAAATGCTTCAGAACTCATTGGATGGCGCTTCACAGTGCAGATGGACAATGACCCAAAGCATACTGCAAAAGCAACCAAACAGTTTTTTAAGGGAAAGAAGTGGAATGTTATGCAATGGCCAAGTCAATCACCTGACCTGAATCCGATTGAGCATGCATTTCACTTGCTGAAGACAAGACTGAAGGGAAAATGCCCCAAGAACAATCAGGAACTGAAGGCAGTTGCAGTAGAGGCCTGGCAGAGCATCACCAGGGATGAAACCCAGCGTCTGGTGATGTCTATGCTTTCCAGACTTCAGGCTGTAATTGACTGCAAAGGATTTGCAACCAAGTATTAAAAAGTGAAAGTTTGATTTATGATTATTATTCTGTCCTATTACTTTTGGTTCCTTAACAAGTTGGAGGCACATATGCAAACTGTTGTAATTCCTACACCATTCACCTGATTTGGATGTAAATACCCTCAAATTAAAGCTGACAGTCTGCAGTTAAAGCACATCTTGTTCGTTTCATTTCAAATCCATTGTGGTGGTGTATAGAGCCAAAAATCTTAGAATTGTGTTGATGTCCCAATATTTATGGACATGACTGTATGTGGTGCAGTCAGTGTTATGTGTCATATGTGCTGGGGGTGGGGAACTAGAGGCCCACCTTACTCAGAGGCCCAGCTGGGGACTCCCAGCCTGGTGTTCAAACACTTTAACGCTATGCTATTTCTGAGATCATTACTTATAATGCACACAATCTGTTTAATATTTTTACAGACAGAGACATTTTCAGATGTCCAAAAAGAAGGCAGTTTACCACAAAACATACGATCACGAAGGCATGCGTCTGATGGAAAAGGTATGAATGTACTGTGCTGAAATTGAGAGTTAAGTGATTGTCCTTTTCTAGGAAATAGCATTCATTTGAACTCAACGTTTGATGATGAAACTATGTACTAGACATTCTAGTAACGAATTGGGATTTTGGGAACTGAAACATTATGACTGTTTCTTTGGATGCAATACACCCACTGGCTTTCTACATATAATAACTTGTAAGTTCTTAAAATCCCCAGATCTTAATATAGTTTATATTCATTCATGAATCCACTTCAACAATATCACATTGACTTTAGTGGTTAAGGCTTAGCTTGCTAGGTTACCCCCAAGCCAGAGATTCGTTTTATCAGATGGGTGTCCCCTGGTACGCATACATGACTAATACTTATTTTCATGCTTTTGGTTGTGATATGAAACAAAACAGAATCAGGGAAAAGGAGGATATCATATTAAACCTTGTGTTTTTTCAGACCATATATAAAAGCTCTTATTGTATTGATTTACTGATAACAATGCAGTTGAAATTATGACTTGTTTTTGGTAAGTCACGCTGATGGTAAAAGTTACTGCACTCTTGTGTGCCATTATTTTCTAAATTAATGCAATGCCCCCTCCCTCTAATGCTAGTGAAAGTTCAAGAGGAGAGTGCTGGGTTTAGTCTGGATAATATTTGTCTACACCTATAATTATGCTGATTTGCCTTTCAGCAGCTTTGGAAAACTGGGTAGCATGTTGAGGTATGCTGGAGATGAAACTACATATATAGTATATACTCATGGTTGTCCTGATAGTATATTTATGTATATAGGGGGTCATTTATTATTCTGAAATATGCTTATATTAGGCGTATTTCAGGCGCAAATTGCGACTTTTCACTGCTCGCTTCAGGTCTAAATAAGTTTATGTGGGCACTGTTTTAGCCTGTTTTAGCCGTAGAAAAAGGTATAAATGTAAGGCAGAACTGGCTGAGGATCCGTAGAAGCCTGTGTCTCTTCATAACTTTGGCGGATCCCCAGCCAACTTATGGGTTTATTAAGATTGGCATCAGCGGTCTTAATAAATGTGCCCCATAGTGTATACAGAATGCATGTACCAAGTGTGGCCTCCATTACATCTCTGCAGAGGTTGCTACCCAGCTTTTCAAGACTGCTAAATTCCAAATTTGCCTAGTAATATTGTGATAAATCCCTTCATATGGCTAGACCAACTTGCCCTTTAGGGTTCTGAAAAAGCTAGGTGACAACACTGTAAAGCTACCTTAGTGACAACAATTTATGTGGCCCTAGTACCATATGGCAGATGCACACAGCATATCAGGGCAGCAGTCTGTGTATTTTATATAACCAATATGCCCCCATCACTATCTCATAAAGGTTGTTACCCAGTATTCCCAAACTGCAGAATGCTTATGTTTAATTGGTAAATGGATCAGTGTGCGAATAAGTCTCTCTCTAGAGTTGTCAGAGCATAAAATATTATCCTGCCCCTAATCAGGCCAGAGGTGCCTGTGCAGTCAGGCAGCCTCAAGCTATGACCTGCAGGACCTCAGCAGTCAGCTCCCGAGGCTGCCTACTCGGGCGCAGTTTCCCTGGTTAGGGGGTGGACAATATCCTATGTTCTGACAGTGCTAGATAGATATTAATTGTCACACATGTGCTGTGGTGATGGAGTGCAGGGGCAGGCCACAAACTCATCATCAGTGATGACTGGCATGTTCATTGTGGGTTGTAACTTGGCTAGGATCACGTCCACAATGTACAACGCATGATCTAGGAAGAGCCAGGAGCATCATTTGACCCGGGAACGCAGCGCTGACCCAGTGGGAACTTTAATAGTTGTCAATAGAAAAGTTATTAATCTCATCAAGGAGGGGGGGATATAAAATAATAAAAAAAAAATCTTGGAATACCCCTTTAAGCCCTGCCTCTCGACTGAACTTCCTGTTGAGTATGTGACGTCTAGAGAAGGAAAACATTTTCTGTGTGCAAGATCTCTCCTAAACTGCCTAGGACATAGACAGAGCTGTGTGTGCACTATGGATGTGCACTACGGATTAAATGTATTTGTGTTATTTATGTTTTTTTTAGGGTTTAGTGTCCCTTTAAATGTAGCTTTAAACAAGCACTGATCAACAGGCTGTATTATTGATCGACATTTGTTATAGGTCGAAAATGTACCCATAAAAAAGGACATTAAAGGGGTTGTTTCATCTGGGACTTTGATGGCATATGCCTTCAACGTCAGATAGGTGAGGGTCCAACCTCTGAGACCTACATCTACCTCGAAAACGTGTCCCAGAAAGTGTCTGTGTGGCATGCACTCCATTTATTTCTATGGGAGTTCCAAATTAGCTAAGAGAACTACGTAGCTCAGCTATTCTCGGGAGTCCTATAGAAATGAATGGAGAGTGCACAGTGCAAGCGTGGCCAATGTTGCATTTACTTCTATGGAACTGCCAGAAATAGCCAAGCCAGTGCACAGCTATTTTTGGCAGTACCATATAAATGAATGGAGGGCAAATGTGCATGTGCAGCTAGATGTCTGTGTTATTCTTTACAGATATACACTCACCTAAAGAATTATTAGGAACACCTGTTCTATTTCTCATTAATGCGATTATCTAGTCAACTAATCACATGGCAGTTGCTTCAATGCATGTAGGGTTGTGGTCCTGGTCAAGACAATCTCCTGAACTCCAAACTGAATGTCAGAATGGGAAAGAAAGGTGGGCTACAACAGCAGAAGACCCTACCGGGTACCACTCATCTCCACTACAAATAGGAAAAAGAGGCTACAATTTGCACGAGCTCACCAAAACTGGACTGTTGAAGACTGGAAAAATGTTGCCTGGTCTGATGAGTCTCGATTTCTGTTGAGACATTCAAATGGTAGAGTTCGAATTTGGCGTAAACAGAATGAGAACATGTATCCATCATGCCTTGTTACCGCTGTGCAGGCTGGTGGTTGTGGTGTAATGGTGTGGGAGATGTTTTCTGGGCACACTTTAGGCCCCTTAGTGCCAATTGGCCATCGTTTAAATGCCACGGGCTACCTGAGCATTGTTTCTGACCATGTCCATCCCTTCATGACCACCATGTACCCATCCTCTGATGGCTACTTCCAGCAGAATCATGCACCATGTCACAAAGCTTGAATCATTTCAAATTGGTTTCTTGAACATGACAATGAGTTCACTGTACAAAAAAAAATGGCCCCCACAGTCACCAGATCTCAACCCAATAGAGCATCTTTGGGATGTGGTGGAACGGGAGCTTTGTGCCCTGGATGTGCATCCCTCAAATCTCCATCAACTGCAAGATGCTATCCTATCAATATGGGCCAACATTTCTAAAGAATGCTATCAGCACCTTGTTGAATCAATGCCACGTAGAATTAAGGCAGTTCTGAAGGCAAAAGGGGGTCCAACACCGTATTAGTATGGTGTTCCTAATAATTCTTTAGGTGAGTGTATGTGCAGCTAGAGGTTAGACCTGCACCTATTTGACATTGGCGACATATCCTAGCGACATGCCACCAATGTCTCAGACAAGACAACCCCTTTAAATTCAAGCGCTTAACGATAATTGTTAATAATAATACCAAAAACAAAGATTGTAAAAGATATGCTGTTCAATGGCTAAAGTTTGGTTACAAGAAATTATTTTGTTTTTAGTTCACAATTCCTGCTTGCAACTAATTCCTGACAAAACAAGAAATACAGAAACTCAAGGTTGGTAAGACATTCTTCTAGTTTTTAGGCCTTTTTAAGAAATGTATTGTCATTGCTATAGCTCTAAATATAAAAGGGGGGATTTATCCTAAGTGTAATATTTGAAGTCAGTTTTCCTTGAGTCTGCATCGTCATACTTTGCTCTAAAATTATGAAATGTTGCACATTGTTTCTTAAAGGGGTTGTCTCCTTTTTTTATTGATGATAGGTCATCGATACCTGAACGGCAAGGGGGGGGGGGGTGGTTTGACTCCCGGCACCCCCGCCAATCAGCTGTTTAAACAAAAAGCAGTGCTCATTCGAGTGCTGCCTTCTCTTCATTTTTTTCACCTTTTTTAATTTTTTTATTTGCCGTCGCAACTGCAGCAGTGAGCAGATGTAATTAATAATAAGCTGTTCTATTCATTTCAGTGGCATGGCTCCTTCCTATTTAAGTGAAGAGATTGGGGTCATTGAAGAGATTGGGGAGGCCTAGTTCTTATTACACCTTAGCATAGATTATCAATATAAAAAAAGTGGACAACCCCTTTAAATTTGTTTCAACTTTATCCTAATAATTAAGTCTAGATATGTTCCATTTTTATGCCACTCCATACTGGAGTCAGATTCTAATTTTTTTGTGACTTAAAAAAAAAAGCTGCAGTGATAAATCAGTTGTAAACATAATTGACATTGTTAACTACCCCCACATTCCCATCCACTTTTTAAAACTGGCATAAGTGGTGTAAAGATACAAAATGTAAGAAAGTGTTTTCGTAAGTAGAATTCTAGATTGTAGAGTGTGATAAATTCCCACACACAGTTTACTGGTTAATGTTCGGTAAACACTAAACTATAAAGTAGTAACTGTGCCTTTGTTATGCAGTAAACTTAATATTTTAAAGGGGTTCTCAAGGAATTAAAAATATGAAAATAGGAAACTAGGAAGACAGGCACTCTATATCAGGTCACCAGCAGATATCAACAAAGGACAGGGATAGTATAGGTATGTTGAAAAAAACTATATTTATTTTTATAGTAGTAATGATAAAAAAAAACGTATTTCAATATAGGTCTCTCCCAATGTACAGGGAGAGGGAAATGGTAGTGAAAAATTGGATAAAAAGATAAGAATTAAATGGGGATAGGAAAAAAGATAAAAAAGAGGGGGTTGTGAAAAAGTGGTGATGTTAAAATGATATTTAAAATGATATTTAAAATGATATTTAAAACACCCTGTATTGGGCTATATGTCCAAAAAAAAAAATATATATATATATATATATATATATATATATTGTATAAGTATAGTCAATGCTCTGGGATGAGTTCAGTGGAAAAAAGTGCCGCACTTAAATATTACTTTATTATAAATATATTCTCAAATGCCTTTCATAATTTATAATGGCTCATTTTGTCTAGGGAGCAATCATCAGGGGAAACAAAATGGCCACTGTCACATTAGTTTGCACAAAACCTGTCCTAATCACACAGAAGGACAAGTTACTTTACAACACTGAGGTAAAGAACTGCCTTATCCTCCTCCTTCTGTCTACTTGTCAGGGATTATTATCCTGAATACAGATGATAAGAACGTTAGCTGAATCTCTGGGGAATATAGTTCAAGAGAAATGGGAGACTCCACAGGTAAAGATGGCCTTGCGGTTCGCCCGGCACTCTTTTTGCGGTGAAATGTTCGTGGTTCACAACACATCCATCAGGTGGGACAGGACAGTCAATTGAGACATTTCAGCAGATGGACACACCCCCTACCCTATAAATAAACCCGATCTGGCAGACCTTTTGCATTCTGATTTTTGCCAATGTAGGGAGAGGTTGCTGTGTGGAGCAGGGACAGGCTGTTAGGGACACCAAACGCTAGCTAATAGGGCCACAAAAGTCCTTTTAAAGACTGGTATAGGCGTTCTATCGATATGTGTGACATACAGAGGGATGTTATATACTTATAATATACTTTCTCACATAGAAAGTATATTATAATGCATTTGCATTGTGCAGCAGTTGTGTGCGGTTCTGCTGATACTGCAGCTAGATAGAGGGACAAACGCTATTGGAATAAGTAATTGCAACTGGTATGATATACCTGTTGCCCCAAAAAAACTGATCAAGGGGTGAGATATGCCTAAAATATGCCTTCTAACATAGAAAGTACAGTGGATATAAAAAGTCTACACACCCCTGTTAAAATGTCAGGTTTCTGTGATGTAAAAAAATGAGAAAAAGATAAATCATTTCAGAACTTTTTCCACCTTTAATGTGACCTATAAACTGTACCACTCAATTAAAAAACAAACTGAAATCTTTTAGGCGGAGGGAAGAAACAAAAAAAAAAAAAAAAGATGTTGTTGCATAAGTGTGCACACCCTCTTATAACTGGGGATGTAGCTGTCCTCAAAATTAAGCAATCACATTCAAAATCATGTTGAATAGGAGTCAGCATACACCTGCCATCATTTAAAGTGCCTCTGATTAACCCCAAATAAAGTTCAGCTGCTCTAGTTGGTCTTTCCCGAAATTTTCTTAGTCGCATCCCACAGCAAAAGCCATGGTCCACACAGAGCTTCTAAAGCATCAGAGGGCTCTCATTGTTAAAAGGTATCAGTCAGGAGAAGGGTACAAAAGAATTTCTAAGGCATTAGATATACCATGGAACACAGTGAAGAAAGTCATCATCAAGTTCGAAAAATATGGCACAACAGTGACATTACCAAGAACTGGATGTCCCTTCAAAATTGATGAAAAGACAAGAAGAAAAGTGGTCTGGGAGGCTACTAAGAGGCCTACAGCAACATTAACAGAGCTGCAGGAATATCTGGCAAGTACTGGCTGTGTCGTACATATGACAACAATCTCCAATATTCTTCATATGTCTGAGCCATGGGGTAGAGTGGCAAGACGAAAGCCTTTTCTTACGAAGAAAAACATCCAAGCCAGGCTACATTTTGCAAAAACACATCTGAAGTCTCCCAAAAGCATGTGGGAAAAGGTGTTATGGTCTGATGAAACCAAGGTTGAACTTTTTGGCCATAATTTCAAAAGATATGTTTGGCCCAAAAACAACACTGCACAACACCAAAAGAACACCATACCCACAGTGAAGCATGGTAGTGGCAGCATCATTCTTTGGGGCTGTTTTCTTCAGCTGGAACTGGGGCCTTAGTTAAGCTAGAGGGAATTATGAACAGTTCCAAATGCCAGTCAATATTGGCACAAAACCTTCAGGCTTCTGCTAGAAAGCTGAACATAAAAAGGAATTTCATATTTCAGCATGACAACGACCCAAAGCATACATCCAAATCAACAAAGGAATGGTTCACCAGAAGAAGATTAAAGTTTTGGAATGTCCCAGCTAGAGCCCAGACCTGAATCCAATTGAAAATCTGTGGGGTGATCTGAAGAGGGCTGTGCACAGGAGATGCCCTTGCAATCTGACAGATTTGGAGTGTTTTTGCAAAGAAGAGTGGACAAATCTTGCCAAGTCAAAATGTGCCATGCTGATAGACTCATACCCAAAAAGACTGAGTGCTGTAATAAAATCAAAAGGTGCTTCAACAAAGTATTAGTTTAAGGGTGTGCACACTTATGAAACCATATTATTTTATTTTTATATTTTTTCTTCCCACTACCTAAAAGATTTTAGTTTGTTTTTCAATTGAGTTGTACAGTTTATAGGTCACATTAACCCATTAAGGACTCAGCCCTATTATACCTTAAGGACTTTTTGCAAATCTGACCAGTGTCACTTTAAGTGCTCATAACTTTAAAACACTTTGACTTATCCAGGCCATTCTGAGATTGTTTTTTCATCACATATTGTACTTCATGACACTGGTAAAATGAAGTCCCAAAAATTATTTTTTTTGCATAAAAAAATACCTAATTTACCCAAAATTTGGAAAGATTTGCAAATTTCAAAGTTTCAGTTTCTCTACTTCTGTAATACATAGTAATACCCCCCAAAATTGTGATGACTTTACATTCCCCATATGTCTACTTCATGTTTGAATTATTTTGGGAATGATATTTTATTTTTTGGGGATGTTACAAGGCTTAGAAGTTTAGAAGCAAATCTTGAAATTGTTCAGAAATTTACAAAAACTCAATTTCTAGGGACCACTACAGGTCTGAAGTCACTTTGTGAGACTTACATAATAGAAACTGCCCCAAAATGACCCCATTCTATAAACTACACCCTCAAGGTATTCAAAACTGATTTTACAAACTTCTTTAACCCTTTAGGTGTTGCACAAGAGTTATTGGAAAATGGGGATGAAATTTGAGAATTTCATTTTTTTGCCTAATTTTCCATTTTAACACATTTTTTCCACTAACAAAGCAAGGGTTAACAGCCAAACAAGACTGTATCTTTATTGCCCTGACTTTGCCGTTTACAGAAACACCCCATACGTGGCCGTAAACTACTGTACGGCCACACAGCGGGGCGTAGAGTGAAAGGTGCGCCGTATGGTTTTTGGAAGCCAGATTTTGCTGAAACTCCATAAAAGTGACCCCATCTAAGAAACTACACCCCTCAAGGTATTCAAAACTGATTTTACAAACTTTGTTAACCCTTTAGGTGTTGCACAAGATTTAATGGAAAATAGAGATACAATTTCAAAATTTCACTTTTTTGGCAGATTTTCCATATTTTTTTTCCCAGTTACAAAGCAAGGGTTAACAGCCAAACAAAACTCATTATTTATGGCCCTGATTCTGTAGTTTACAGAAACACCCCATATGTGGCCGTAAACTGCTGTACAGGCACACGGCAGGGCGCTGAAGGAAAGGAATGCCATACGGTTTTTGGAAGGCAGATTTTGCTGGACTGGCTTTTTTGACACCATGTCCCATTTGAAGCCCCCCTGATGCACCCCTAGAGTAGAAACTCCAAAACAGTGACCCCATTTTAGAAACTACGGGATAGGGTAGCAGTTTTGTTGGTAGTAGTTTAGGGTACATATGATTTTTGGTTGCTCTATATTACACTTTTTGTGCGGCAAGGTAACAAGAAATAGCTTTTTTGGCACGTTTTTTGTTGTTGTTATTTACAACATTCATCTGACAGGTTAGATCATGTAGTAATTTTATAGAGCAGGTTGTCACAGACGTGGTGATATCTAATATGTATACAATTTTTTTTATTTATGTAAGTTTTATACAATGACTTCATTTTTAAAACCCCCAAAATGTTTTAGTGTCTCCATAGTCTAAGAGCCATAGTTTTTTTTTTCAGTTTTTGGGCGATTATCTTAAGTAGGGTCTCATTTTTTGCGGGATGAGATGATGGTTTGATTGGCACTATTTTGGGGTGCATATAACTTTTTGATCGCTTGCTATTACACTTTTTGTGACGTAAGATGACAAAAAATGGCTTTTTGTACACCGTTTTTATTTTTTTACGGTGGTCACCTGAGGGGTTAGGTCATGTGATAATTTTATAGAGCCGTTCGATACGGACGCGGCGATACCTAATATGTATACTTTATTTTTATTTATGTAAGTTTTACACAATGATTTCATTTTTGAAACAAAAGAAATCATGTTTTAGTGTTTCCATAGTCTAAGAGCCCTAGTTTTTTCAGTTTTTGGGCGATTATCTTGGGTAGGGTATGATTTTTGCAGGATGAGATGACGGGTTGATTGGTACTATTTTGGCGTACATGCAACTTTTTTGATAACACTTATATTACCTTTTTTGGGAAGTAAGGTGGGCAAAATTTCAATTTTCTCATAGTTTTTATTTTTTATTTTTATGGCGTTCACTGTGCGGGGAAAGTAACATGACCATTTTATAGATCAGGTCGTTACGGACGCGGCGATACCTAATATGTGTAGTGTATTTTTTTATTTTATTTTTATTCAGTGATAAATATGTTTTTTTTATCTTAACTTTTTTTTACTTTTTTTTTTATTTTTGGACCCAGACCCACTTGGTTCTTGAAGATCCAGTGGGTCTGATGTCTGTACAATACAGTACAGTACACTATATAGTGTTTTGTACTGTATTTTACTTACACTTTGTCTGAACAGATCTATGCCTTTAGCACAGATCTGTTCAGCACCATGGACAGCAGGATGCCTGAGAAGGAGTCCTGTTGCCATGGGAACCTTCCTCGTCTGCTCAGTTGTGGCCCCAACTTCGCAGACGGGGAAGGGTAAGGGGGGGGCTCCCTACCTCTGTCACCCCATCTTGTCTGGGGGCTGCAAAGGCACAGCAGCCCCCCAATGGGAGAAGGAGGGAGCTCCCTGACCCTGACAGTTAACCTTTTCCATACAGCGGTCCGTACGGACCGCGGTATGGAAAAGGGTTAAACGGCTGACATCTGCACAGCAATGTGCTGACACTCCGGTATAACCACTGAACACCAATGAATTTTCAAGAGGAGGCGGGCGGGGCCCCCACCGCCCACAACCCCCCTCTGCACCACCCGCCGGCATAAAATCATGCAGGGGTGCAGGGGGGTTGCAAAATCGATATTTTAGGCACACTAAAGTTTCAGAAGTTTCAGAAACTGCAGAAAGCGCAGCAAACCACAGGTCTGAATTGACCTGCGGTTTGCAGCGATCGCTGATTCGGGGGGGGGGGGGGCACATGGCGTTGTGACAGGATGCCGGCTGAATGATTTCAGCCGGCATCCTGTTCGGATTAACACCCGGGGCGCCGCAATCGCGATTTAAACTTAGGACGTACCAGTAAACTTAGGACGTACCAGTAAACGTAAACTTAGGCGATTTAAACTTAGGACGTACCAGTACGCCCTGAGTCCTTAAGGATTCGGGAAATAGGGCGTACCGGTACGCCCTAAGTCCTTAAGGGGTTAAAGGTCGAAAAAGTTCTGAAATGATTTATCTTTGTCTCATTTTTTTACATCACATAAACCTGACATTTTAACAGGGGGGTGCAGACTTTTTATATCCACTGTATATTATAGTGCATTTGTATTGTGCAGCAGTTGTGTGTGGTTCTGCTGATACAGCAGCTAGATAGAGGGACAAACGCTATTGGAATAAGTAATTGCAACTGGTGTAATATACATGTTGCCACAAAAAAAATAATAATAATGATTGAGGGGTGTGATATACCTACCCATCTAATATAGAAAGTATATTATAGTGCATTTGTATTGTGCAGCAGTTGTGTGTGGTTCTGCTGAGATATCCCAGCTAGATAGAGGGACAAATGCTACTGGAATAAGTAATTGCAACAGTTGTGATATACCTGTTGCCCCCCCCCCCCCCCCCCAAAAAAAAACTGATAGAGGGGTGTAATATAGCAATAATATACCTTCTAACATAGAAAGTATATTATAATGCATTTGTATTGTGCAGCAGTTATGTGCGGTTCTGCTGAGATACCGTAGCTATATAGAGGGACAAACACTATTCGAATAACTAATTAAAACTGGTGTGATAAACCTGTTGCCCCCCAAAAAACTGATTAAGGGGTGCGATATACCTGCTTCCACAAAATACTGATCAAGGGGTCCGATACACCATCTTCCACAAAATATTGATTAAGGGGTGAGATACACCAGCTTCCACCAAATATAGATTGAGGCCTGCGATACACTAGCTTACACCAAATACTGATTAAGGGGTTTGATATATCAGCTTCCAGCAAACACTCAATTTTGGGTTCTATATACCTGTTTCCACAAAATACTGATACTGGGTATTGATATCAGGGCCCGGCCTTAGGTGTTCAGGCGCCCTGTGCGAGCTAACTTTGTGGCGCCCCCCCTTACCCCTGGTCACATAAACATACACAAAGAGGAAAAAAATATTTGTAACAAATATTTTATTTTTATTACAGATAATTTAAGTGCAAGTGCAAACAAGTACAATAATAAATAACTGGATTGACTGGTAACAATAATGTATGTCAAACACATTAAATACAGAAAAAAAATGCTAAATGAGATAATATATGCGCAAATGCAATAATAACTGGGAACACTGGTAGACAAAATATACACCTCCTGTCCTGACAAGTAATATTAATATTAATCTAAACCTCAAAATACAACTTTACGTGCTTTTGTCTTTGCAAACTCATCAATCACGTTGTTCATGTCCAACATCTTCAATACATCGCTTTCAATTGATAATACTTATAAAGAGGTTAGTCTGTCATCAGTCATTGATGATCTCAGATACGTTTTAATGAGTTTTAACTTGGAAAAGCTGCATTCTCCTGACGCCACAGAAACAGGAATTGTTAATAGAATCCGAAGTGCTATCCACATGTTTGGAAATGTGTCAGTCAGGCCATTTCTTACTATGAAATTGAGTCTATGGCGTGGTGCTGTGGCATCTTGAGGTAGTAGGCTTTGAATATGCCAAAGCTCCTCTGAAAGATCTAGACCATTATTGTCAGATTGGCTGCTCTTCTCTAATGCCTTCTGCAACTGCAAGCAACAGTCCCTTAAGTTTTCTCTTGCTGGAAGATGTCTCATATCGTATAGAAATCTCCATACTTTGTTGTGTTGTTCCATTTGAGTAAAACGCTCCTCCAAAGATTTAGCAGCAGTATCACCCAAAACATAAAAAAAATCAATCTTAAATTTCTTCTCAGGATCTGTTAAAGGTTCGTCTTGGCATTTGTAATCAAACAAGGCTTTTTTTCTGTGGATACGAGAAGGATTTTTAAAAACGGGCTCCACATTCACTTTTTCTGCTGATTCCTTTGCAATTTGGAAGGAGCTTTCAAATCCAGACTCTCTGAAATTTATTAAAAAATTGTGACATTTCTGGATTAGGTTTGAGACTAAAATTATATCAGCAGCCTCATTCTGCATAGCTTTGCTCACAATAATTACTTGGTACAATATATCATACCAAACACACAATGACATTATAAATTTAAACTCCACAATCTGCTGAGATAGTGTGTTAGCCTCATGACAAATGTTTGGTTCAGTGTGGGTTTCCTCAGGCAAAACGATCAATGCTTCTTGTATTTTGCCTAGATTATGTCTTAGTGGTTTTAGGCAATTTATACGGCATTCCCACCGCGTGGTGCACAAAGGCTTTAAAGTGAGGCCAGAAACATAGTGTCACGGCCACGGTTATGGTCGTGACTCCTTGGGAGCCGCATACAGTTGCCCGCGGTTGTGGTTGTTGTGTCAACCGCAGCTGAGGCATAATGTAGTTGGCCTCAGTGCGGTTGCCGCGGACAACAGCTATGTGTGCGGTTCCCGGGGAGTTGTGTGCGTGTGTGGATGCACTTTGTTTGTATGTCTGGTGTGCACTTGTTGTTGATTGGTGCGCACGTACATCTTCCTTTCACTGTGGCTGCCCGTGGCAGCGTCTGGTATGTTGTACATGTGGTGGCAGTGTCCTGGCCTTCGGGCTGTTTTTCTGGACTGCTGACACCCATGTCGTTGCCACAGTGTGATCTGTTGGACACTTCCCCTGTCTGTGACTTTCCCTTCTGTGGTGCTGGAAGGGTTAACTCCCTTCCCAGTGTGTGAGTGATGTCACTGGGTGTGTCTGACTGTGGGTGTGGCTTCTTGGCCTATAAAGCCTGAGTGTTTTGCATGGTTCAGTAGGTTGCTTCAGCCCTGCTAGCTGGAGCAGCCTCCTGTGTATTTGACCTGCCTGTGAGAGCCACCCCTGTGGTCATAAAATTATTGTTCTTGTTGATGTCTTTAGGTTGGTGAGGTTGTATGTTCTTCTGTTGGGAGCTTTCTATGTTTTGGTGCAGCTAATGGTTCTGGATTCCTGTCTCTTGAGGGATCCAGTCAGCAAGGCTGTGGCAGGTTGGTAGAACTACTTAGTTCGCCTGCCATTTCCATTAGTCTGTTAGTGTTCCCCTTTTCCCAACAGCTTGGCCATTGAGACTCCTGCTCCTCCGTGCCAAGGAGGAGTAGGTCGTCTACCCAGCTCCTAGCGCAGGGATCTCCGGAGGGTAAGATAGGGCTCCGAGGTTCCTGCGCATGGGTCCTCCTACCTTAAAGGTCGGCCCATGCTGGTTAGGAGTTAGGGTCAGGTTAGGGATGCGTTGAGGAGGTGACCTGCTCCCTATCCTGTGCTCATGGCCGAGTAGCCACTACAACACCCGGCATCTCACGGCTGAGGGTTTCCCCCATCCTCAGCCGTGACACATGGTCAGACAAAATTCTCCATCTCTTCACGGATCCTGAGAATATAACATAAAAGCGCTGAATGATACCAAATAGCTGCTGTCACGGACGGTGTACAGGAAACAAGGCAAAGCAACATGTATAAACAACTCGCTGGATCCAAAAACTAAGGAACCAAGGGAGACCCCTGCAGAAGACCTGGCACTTTCCCTGGCTGCTCAGCCTATGCAAAGATCCGAATGGTGGAGGTTTGCATATCCACGAACCTTGACTATAAAGCCCTGAGCACCCTACAATAGTGAGGGGACACGACCACCGGCTCCCTACACAAGATACGGAGGGAGTCAGGGTCACCTGGGATCCAGCAAACAGAAAATAACAGATAAAGGTACAACACTTAGCTTTGAAGCAAACAGGAGGACAGAGTCAGCGTGCACACACACTCCAGGAAGTAGTATAAGCCGCCCAGAAAAGCCTTCTGGGGAAGAATTTAAAGGAAAGCAATTAGCCCAACATATGACAGCTGAGAGAGGCTAACGAGAGGAGGAGCTGAATACCACAACACAGAAACTCAAGGAGGAGGTTCTGAAAGGCCTCTGTCAGAGCTTCTCAGCTGTCTGGTTGTGACAGCTGCATTGACTCTTTGCATGAACGTACTGCATCTCCAATAACCAGATTAAGACAATGACAACCACACGGTACAAATACTGCTCTTGGGTTTATGTTTAAAACTTTTGACTGAACACCATTGTTTTTTCCTGCCATATTGGCTCCATTGTCATAACCTTGTCCACGACAATTATCAATGTCCAAATTTTTTCCTGCAAGAAATTCAAGGAGGAAATCACTCAATCCTTTTCCAGTCGTATCCTCTACTTTACAAAAACCAAGGAAATGTTCCTTTACTTAAAAATTTCCAGAAATGTCTTCCAAAAATCGAATTGTAAAAGACATCTGCTCTTTATGGCTTATAACTGGAGTGCAATCAAGAATAATGGAGAAATATTTTGCATTTCTGCAGCGTTGTAAAATTTCCTCAATTACCTGTTTAGCCATAAGATTTATTATTTCATTTTGAATTGTTTTTCCACAGTAGTGGTCACTAGTTTCTTTTGATACCACCCTGCGTAAGTGTTCTGCCATTACACTGTCATATTTTCCTAATAGTTCGACGAGACCTAAAAAATTTCCATTATTCGATTTCAAGTCGATCCGAAGAGCCTCTGAAGGCCAGATTACGCTCTGCTAAAAACTGGACAATATTTAACAGCCTCTCCATCACAGATCTCCAGTGTTGCCTTTCAAGGCTCATGAGATTTTGGTAGTTTTGATCAATCACATGTTTTGATTTGAGTCTCAGTTGTGTTTCAGTCCACATCTGCTGGGCTGTAAAATGGCCACTGGATGTTTCATGCGATTTCAAAATATTTGACATATGTGTCCAGTCATCTGATCCTCCAAGGGCAAGCAATGTTTTAGGATTCTTATCAAATAATTTGCGAGAGAAACAGAATACTTTATTGACAGATGTGGAGTATACCAACCATCGCTGTGTTTATTCTTCACCACTATCTAATTTTCTTTTATAGAATGCTGAAGAAAAATGCAGATTACAGGCATCTTTTTTTAAATCAACACCTTGTACCTGTACTGGACCAACATCTAAAATACTATCAATATTCTTAGATATGAATTTTGGTCACAAAGCAGGATCTGTCAAGCTTGATTTTTCATATGTGCTTATGGTTTCATCAAAAGGGTCTGGGCCAGAAGGTATATTAGAATCCTCTTCTTCCAAAGATGTTCTAGATGTTGAAGGCTCACTGAGCTGAAGATGTACATCACTTTGGCTACTGCAGCTTTCTTCATCTTTTTCTTCTCTGGTTTGTAAACCACTAGGTGCTGGTGTTCCAAAATATTTTTTTATTACTCCAACACTTTTCTTGTCTTCCAAATCCATAGGAGCCCATCGTTTTCTATTCTGTGCACCTGACAGTTTTTTGGGACCCATAATGCTGCTACACTATACGGTATCTGAATCTATGGGACTCCTGTGGATATACTATAAAAGTTTTATCTGCAGTGCTATGTAACACCACAGAAAACACAGTGATAACTCTGAGTACAGATAATGAAGTAGATGACACCTGCAGCCCTATGTAACACTACAGATAACACAGTGATAACTCTCTGAGTAGTCTACAGATAATGTAGTAGATGTCACCTGCAGTCCTATGTAACACCACAAATAACACATAGCTCTCTGAATACAGATAACACAGTGATGGCTCTCTGATTTCCGAAAATGTAGTAGTGTTGTTACCTCCGGTCCTATGTAAAACCACAGATTACACTAGTGCTGATAATGTGGTAGTGTTACCCTCAGTCATATGTAAAACCACAGATAACACTAGTGCTGAATAATGTGGTAGTGTTACCTGCAGTCCTATGTGTAAAACCACAGATAACACTAGTGCTGAATAATGTGGTAGTGTTACCTGCAGTCCTATGTAAAACCACAGATAACACTAGTGTAGATCATGTGGAAGTGTTACCTTTGTCCTTAGTGTGCCTCCCTGTGTCTATCGCACGGACTCCATGCTGGCGCTGCCTCCTCTTCCATCTTCTTCTTCTTGCCCCGCACAGAACGCTATGAAGCAGCTGCGTCAAGACATAGGAACACTGTGGGCATGGTGATACACATAGGGAAAGACACACACATACAGGGACGGACACACACACATACAGGGACGGACACACACACACACAGGGACAGATACACACACACAAAGGGACGGACACACACACACACACAGGGACAGATACACACAAACACAGGGACTGACACACACACACAGGGACAGATACACACAAACACAGGGACTGACACACACACACAAAGGGACACACACACACACACACAAAGGGATGGACACACACACACAGGGACTGACAGTCACACACACACACACAGAGACGGACACACACACATACATACAATAAATATGATCACCACACGGCTCCTGCCTGTCTGCTTTGGTAAAGCAGGGCATAGCTGGGCTATGCCAGGCTTTAGCAGAGTGGGCACAGGACAGTGGATACAGGGCACGATATGTATGCGAGCACTCATCGCCCCTCCTGCCTGTCATACCACACCCCCCCACCGGGCATTTTAGGGGGCATTAGGGGTTGGATGATGCGGAGTGTGCACAAAGCCACCAATCATATCCCCCCTCCTAAAGGTAACTGATGTGCTGGGGGGAGGGGAATATGATTGGTGGCACTGGCACACTCAACATCAGCAGCAAGGAGTTAAAGTCCAACCCTTAATGGCCCCCAAAATCCCTGGGGGGGGGGGGGTTGATGTAGTAGCAGGAAAGCACACACTGCCCCCCTGTCCTCTATGAGGCCCCCCCCCCACCCCCATGGCACATTTCTCCCACTCCTCAATCCTGGGCCAGTGGCAGATGGGATCCATCCAGTTGTTATCTTTGTACAAAATTGTACTACCAAATACCTGTAAGTTCTGTAACTTATGGTGGAACTTGCTTGGCTCAGTCTGTGTCTGCTATGGCTGCTGGTTGGCGCTTGGGCTCGCTCCGCCTCCTTCTTCTCTCTGACTGGGGCCCTGGGGGGGAGCTCAGTGGCAACGTCAAAAGCAAAGATGTGCCTGTGCGGCAGCTCTGTCATGCTCCAGCAGCCACTGGTCTGCTCTGTTAAAGAGACAGGCAGGCCAAGCAGCAGAGCGGAGGTCAGAGTGGCCACGGGCCCCGCCCCCTCCTCACTCTTTCTATAGTCCGTGACTCCGTGCTGTTAGATGGCCGGCGGGCGGCAGCTGCAACAAAATAGTAAGTAGACTTAGTTTGCGGCGGGCTGTCGGCCGCCCGGCGCCCCTGTTGCTATGGCACCCTCTGCGGCCGCACAGCCCGCACACCCCAAAGGCCGGCCCTGATTGATATACCGGCTTCCACCAAATATTGATTGAGGCCTGCAAAACACCAGCTTCCACCAAATATCGATTAAGGGGTTTGATTTGCTAACTTCCAAAAAATACTCATTATTGGGTTCTATATAGCTGTTTTCACAAAATACTAATACAGGGTATTGATATACCGGCTTCCACCAAATATTGATTGAGGCCTGCGATACACCAGCTTCCACCAAATATCAATTAAGGGGTTTGATTTGTCGGCTTCCAGCAAACACTCATTATTGGGTTCTATATACCTGTTTCTACAAAATACTGATACAGGGTACTGAGCCGACTTGGCGTAGGTGTGAGAACACAGGGCTAGCTAAGATGTCTAGCCTTGTCAATTGAAGAGGAGGACTGAGTGCACAGAGCACAGGGGCATTGTGTTAGCTGTGCTCCAAGAGCTCCAGCCAGCGCCTTGGTGCTCGGAATAGCTAATTTGTATAAATATAAAGATGAAGATATGATATATTACAGAAAAAAAGAAAGGTATAATTTTACTCAGCACTATCAAATCTACCAGGCAATATGCCTGCCTTAATAGGGATGGTCATGCTGACAGATGCACTTTAAATATTTCAAACACTAATATTGGCTTTTTTGGTTAAATGTTAATTACCTTACGGTACAAACTTACACTGGCGCTGGTCGGTAGAAATATAACAAATCGAGTGGAGTGGCTAGATGAATGTTCCGGGTTCCCGTTCCTGTGTGTAGGGAAGTGTAAGGAAAAGTAAATCTTCACTGCTCACCTACCAGCATTCACACTGCTCCGGCCGGTAGCTGTGTGGTGCAAGGGAGCAGACTACAGATTCGGCGTCCAGAATTTTCTGTGCGTGTGACGTCACCGCGAAGTGCTACTGGTGCTCCCAGAGATCAAAGTTCATCCGACGCGTTTCTGAGCCGTCGGGCTCCTTCATCAGGGATGGTCTGACCCTTCAAATCTGGGAGTTATATAGACGTCCTGGTTGCCAGAGCAACACCTACTCTTATTACACACAGGGAGAGAAAAAAGGGGGAGAGGGGAGAAGAACCCAGAGAGTAGTTCCAAGGCGGCTACAATATACAAATTATAAAAATTTACTGAAAGGCAAAAAGTTCGATTTCATGATTGAGTCCATTGGGGGCTAGGCTGTTTAATTTGAATATCCAGCTGCTCTCCGCTCTGGACATTTTTTTGATGAAATTGCCGTCACCGTTTCCAAGCCTCCAAAGATAGAGCCCCGAAATTTTGCCGCATGATGTTGTTGATAATGTCTAGATAAGGGATGTCCGTCAAATTTTTTAATTATATTTGTGACATGCTCGCTTATCCTGGTTTTTAGTAACCGTTTTGTTCTACCTATATACAGTTTGTCACAGGGACATTTAATAAAATAAATCACTCCTCTCGTATTACAAGTAATGTCGTTTTTTATTTGAAAGGTATTTAAAGTTTTTATGTTTTTTTTTGTATGGTCTCTAGTAATTTTACAATTCCGGCATGTTTTGCAGGGAAAGAAACCCATTCTATTGTGATTAGTCCTGTTGGTCAAACTATTAGACTTAATAGATGGAGCGATAAGGATATTTAAATTTGGGGCTTTTCTAAAAATAAATTTAGGTTTTGATGGAATTTTATCACCCATAAGACTATCATGTTTAAGGATATCCCAATAACGCCTAATAATTTTCCTAAAACTCCCTGCTCCTGTACTGTATCTAGTGATAAGAGGAATATTAAAGTCCTCTTCTTTTATTTTTATTTTTGTTGTTATCAGATCTGCTCCGTGTTTGTTCTCTTTTAGTAGAAGGTTACGGTTTAGTTGTTTTACCTTATCTATTGTAGGTTGTAAATCCAGTAATTTGTAGCCTTTTTCCTGGAATTTATTGTTCAACTGGTCTATCTCTTTTACGAAGTCCACCTCGTTTGAGCAATTTCTTCGTGCTCGTATATACTGGCTGTAAGGAATGTTTGTAAGCCAGGTAGCTAGATGGCAACTAATTAACGAGATGAAGCTATTTGTGTCCGTAGGTTTATGATAAGTTTTAGTTTTAAGTGAGCCGTTTTCTATAAATATGGTGAGATCTAAAAAATTGATAGATACTTTATTATAACTAGCTGTAAAATTCAAATGAAAATCATTTTTATTAATGTTAGTTAAAAATTGAGTAAGAGATAATTCATCACCGCGCCAAATAAAAATAACATCATCAATAAAACGCTTCCAGAGGACCAGACCCGCACCGAGCTCTCCATTGGGGAAGATGGTGGTCTCCTCCCATCTCCCCACATATAGGTTAGCGAAACTCGGTGCGAATCTGGTCCCCATCGCGGTCCCCCATGTCTGTAAATAAAAATTGGGGCCGTATTTAAAATAATTGTGTTCTAAAATAAAGGTGATACAATCCCCGATGAATTGTATTTGATCCTTTGGCACCTTACTGTCTTTATTTAGGAAGTATTCTGTAGCTTCCCGCCCTTTACTATTTTCAATAATCGTGTATAGAGAGGTAACATTGAGTGTACCTAATATGTAGTCCGATTGCCATTTAATTCCTTGTAAAATTTGTATAATATGTTTTGTATCTTTTAGGTAGGCTTGCAGTTTTTGTACTTGGGGTTGTAATAGCACATCTACATATTTGGATAAATTTGCCGTAAGGCTCTCAATCCCAGAGATGATTGGCCTACCTGGAGGTTTATCTTTATTTTTGTGGATCTTTGGCAAGTAATAGAAAAAGGGGATCCTGGGGTTCTGATTGTTGATATATAGGGCCTCTTCAATTGATAAGATCCCTTCTCTTTTCCCTTTATTAATCAGTACACTTAATTTCTTTTTGAATGTTTCCATAGGGTTCATAGTAAGTTTCTTATACGTTTTGTGGTCCGAGAGTAATCTAATAGATTCTGCATGGTACTCTTCCTGATCTAGTATCACTATCCCACCCCCCTTATCTGCGGGCCTAATAATAATATTATGGTTCACTTGTAGGGTCTTAATGGCTCTAGATTCCTGTTTCGTTAGATTTCGAGGGCCCTTGTTGTTTTTGCTTTTATTATTATTAAGTTTATGTAGATCCCTAATCACTAAAGTTTGAAAAGTTTTCATTGAATCTGAATATTCATTTAGTGGGTGAAAATTAGATTTTTGTTTCAGACAATTAGATTTTTGTTTGTAATATCTTTAACCCTTATTGCTGCACTCACCCCAGCCGCATACCATACTTAATTAACTATTCATTTGGGTATTTGACAATACCCTCTACATTTCTTATTAAATTTCAAAGTATCTGGTCTCACAATGAGCGAACTCTGGTTTGATAGGAGAGATAGGATTCTTTTCGTTCAAAAATTCTTTAATCGGGAATCCTCTCCAGAAAGACGGAAGGATCATTCAAAAGAAGTAATAACTGAAATTATTGGTCAAATAAAAAAACTGGAACTCCTATTAATTAAAGAAATGAGAGATCTATGGGAAGTGTCTTCCCTTGAAAAATATTTGGAGAATAATAAGGTCCCAAAAGGGCTAATAATTACAAAAGCACTAAATGGGGATTTAGGGGATAGGGCCACCCTGAAGAAATGGGACCTCATGCTCCATGAATTTTCAAAAACAGCCGTTAAATTCATAATAGAAAAAAGAAAGGAGGGGCTTAAAAGCATAAACAAGGAGATCATGGATCTTTTTGAAATAATACGTCCATATAAGGAACACATAGAAATAATTAAGATATGTAGATCAATCAAAATAAGAATTAAGACCAAGGAAGATGAAATTATTACCAAAAAATCTAAAAAATTAAATAGAGACCTACAAAAAATTGAAAATTCAGTGCAACAGGGGTCAGAACAACAAAGTGATAATATGAGTAATATGGATCTAGACACCATTGACGATACACTATGCGATTGCACCCTCAATAATCTATCTGTTTATGAAGAAAACACGGAAGAGACTTCACTGGAACAAGGGAGGGAAATAAGAAATGCCCACAATCCACCATTATTGACCCAAGTACAAATTGAGTGTAACAACAAAAAATCTGAGGAGTTTAATAATGGTTCAATAATATCGCAAAATAGATATGCAATATTGGAAACCATCACAAATGAGGATGATGATAAGGAAAAGGAAAATACCCCATTGAGGATGGAATCCGATTGTATAGAGAATCCACACATAAACCATCCAACCCTAGTCATAACAACTAAAAAGGGGCCAGTTCCAAACATCGAGGAGGATATAGATCTAAATAATACCTCTATCAGTTCCAATAATACACCTGATTACACAACTGCAGTAAAAATAAAACCCCAAAAAATATTTAAAAAAACAGTTAATAAGGATTTTTTCAGGGCAAGAATATACACACGAAAAAAACAAAAAGGGGCACACGAGGGAAAGGAATAAAAAAGAAGAGTATCCCTATAAGAAAGGCTGAGTCAGGTATTTTCAATTTAAGTAGCTACAGCCTCAAAGGAGGAGAATTAGCTCTATTACAAAAAGGGCTAAAGTTCGCACCTAACTCTAGATTTAACCCCTTTGATGCCTTTATAGGGGTCAAAAAATTCCTTCGCAATCTAGCACTCAAAAAATATTTTCTAAAGAAAACCAATTTTAACAAAGAGAACCCTATTGGAAAACCTGTAAAACGAAAACCACAAAAGGATCCAATAGTTCAGAATCTCACTAGGACTCACACGGACAATATCACTTTAGGATCCACAAATATGGACACTTTTATTCACACAGGTCTGAAACAAAAATCTAATTTTCACCCACTAAATGAATATTCAGATTCAATGAAAACTTTTCAAACTTTAGTGATTAGGGATCTACATAAACTTAATAATAATAAAAGCAAAAACAACAAGGGCCCTCGAAATCTAACGAAACAGGAATCTAGAGCCATTAAGACCCTACAAGTGAACCATAATATTATTATTAGGCCCGCAGATAAGGGGGGTGGGATAGTGATACTAGATCAGGAAGAGTACCATGCAGAATCTATTAGATTACTCTCGGACCACAAAACGTATAAGAAACTTACTATGAACCCTATGGAAACATTCAAAAAGAAATTAAGTGTACTGATTAATAAAGGGAAAAGAGAAGGGATCTTATCAATTGAAGAGGCCCTATATATCAACAATCAGAACCCCAGGATCCCCTTTTTCTATTACTTGCCAAAGATCCACAAAAATAAAGATAAACCTCCAGGTAGGCCAATCATCTCTGGGATTGAGAGCCTTACGGCAAATTTATCCAAATATGTAGATGTGCTATTACAACCCCAAGTACAAAACTGCAAGCCTACCTAAAAGATACAAAACATATTATACAAATTTTACAAGGAATTAAATGGCAATCGGACTACATATTAGATACACTCGATGTTACCTCTCTATACACGATTATTGAAAATAGTAAAGGGCGGGAAGCTACAGAATACTTCCTAAATAAAGACAGTAAGGTGCCAAAGGATCAAATACAATTCATCGGGGATTGTATCACCTTTATTTTAGAACACAATTATTTTAAATACGGCCCCAATTTTTATTTACAGACATGGGGGACCGCGATGGGGACCAGATTCGCACCGAGTTTAGCTAACCTATATGTGGGGAGATGGGAGGAGACCACCATCTTCCCCAATGGAGAGCTCGGTGCGGGTCTGGTCCTCTGGAAGCGTTTTATTGATGATGTTATTTTTATTTGGCGCGGTGATGAATTATCTCTTACTCAATTTTTAACTAACATTAATAAAAATGATTTTCATTTGAATTTTACAGCTAGTTATAATAAAGTATCTATCAATTTTTTAGATCTCACCATATTTATAGAAAACGGCTCACTTAAAACTAAAACTTATCATAAACCTACGGACACAAATAGCTTCATCTCGTTAATTAGTTGCCATCTAGCTACCTGGCTTACAAACATTCCTTACAGCCAGTATATACGAGCACGAAGAAATTGCTCAAACGAGGTGGACTTCGTAAAAGAGATAGACCAGTTGAACAATAAATTCCAGGAAAAAGGCTACAAATTACCGGATTTACAACCTACAATAGATAAGGTAAAACAACTAAACCGTAACCTTCTACTAAAAGAGAACAAACACGGAGCAGATCTGATAACAACAAAAATAAAAATAAAAGAAGAGGACTTTAATATTCCTCTTATCACTAGATACAGTACAGGAGCAGGGAGTTTTAGGAAAATTATTAGGCGTTATTGGGATATCCTTAAACATGATAGTCTTATGGGTGATAAAATTCCATCAAAACCTAAATTTATTTTTAGAAAAGCCCCAAATTTAAATATCCTTATCGCTCCATCTATTAAGTCTAATAGTTTGACCAACAGGACTAATCACAATAGAATGGGTTTCTTTCCCTGCAAAACATGCCGGAATTGTAAAATTACTAGAGACCATACAAAAAAAAACATAAAAACTTTAAATACCTTTCAAATAAAAAACGACATTACTTGTAATACGAGAGGAGTGATTTATTTTATTAAATGTCCCTGTGACAAACTGTATATAGGTAGAACAAAACGGTTACTAAAAACCAGGATAAGCGAGCATGTCACAAATATAATTAAAAAATTTGACGGACATCCCTTATCTAGACATTATCAACAACATCATGCGGCAAAATTTCGGGGCTCTATCTTTGGAGGCTTGGAAAAGGTGACGGAAGACAAAAGGGGCGGCAATTTCATCAAAAAAATGTCCAGAGCGGAGAGCAGCTGGATATTCAAATTAAACAGCCTAGCCCCCAATGGACTCAATCATGAAATCGAACTTTTTGCCTTTCAGTAAATTTTTATAATTTGTATATTGTAGCCGCCTTGGAACTACTCTCTGGGTTCTTCTCCCCTCTCCCCCTTTTTTCTCTCCCTGTGTGTAATAAGAGTAGGTGTTGCTCTGGCAACCAGGACGTCTATATAACTCCCAGATTTGAAGGGTCAGACCATCCCTGATGAAGGAGCCCGACGGCTCAGAAACGCGTCGGATGAACTTTGATCTCTGGGAGCACCAGTAGCACTTCGCGGTGACGTCACACGCACAGAAAATCCTGGACGCCGAATCTGTAGTCTGCTCCCTCGCACCACACAGCTACCGGCCGGAGCAGTGTGAATGCTGGTAGGTGAGCAGTGAAGATTTACTTTTCCTTACACTTCCCTACACACAGGAACGGGAACCCGGAACATTCATCTAGCCACTCCACTCGATTTGTTATATTTCTACCGCCAGTGTAAGTTTGTACCGTAAGGTAATTAACATTTAACCAATTTTGTATCCTGGGCGGCAGCAGCAAAGCCCATTATATACACTGTGCAGCGGACCTCAAATTGGAGGTTGGTGGATTTCTTGTATGGGAGCGCAGGAGTGTTCTTTATTTTCTTTGTAATATTGGCTTTTGCAATATATCGACAGCTTTAGTGAAATAAGGCTAGATACTTAATGGCTTGGTAAAACCATGTTGCAAGGTTATTAATTTGAGTTTCATTTACATCCATTAAATAAAATATGTGCACTAATAAATTCAATTAAACATGTAGGATACATTAAATTGAATTATTACATTGGAGTGCTTTATTGAATTACCTCTTATGCTGCATTATGAAAAATGTCCATGTGTGCCTGTTGTTCTTCTGTTTTGCTGTTAATTTATGAATGCTGAATGTTGTGTTGATTTTAGCAACCAATGCATGTCACCTTCACCTTATCGCTTTCTATATGACACAGGGACATCCGTAAAACAGATGTGAAGGGCAAATATTAATACAAACACAGATTAATATTAGCTACTTTATAGCTCTGCTGCCTGTCTAACTTATTGGAAAAGAAAAAGGTCAAACAAATTCATGAAGTGATTGATTATACTGAACCAAGGCCCAAAACATTAGACTGCAATACAAAGCACTAATTTGAAACAGTTCTTGATTAAATGAAGATTTTAAGTGGCAATGAAACATAAGAAATTGTCTGGTTTTCACATCTTCTGTACAGTATGTTGAGGCATCCTTGATGACCTGCTGCTATTACCAAATGGAAGTGGATGCCGACTGCAAATTTTTTCTGCATCACATTAATGTATTACCCAGCAACCATTAAAATTATGGGACCATCTGTGTAATGCATGGGCACAAGGTTAGACTGAGCTAACAGAGTACCAGAGGATCTTCTATAACCATAATCAGAGGTTTTTTGAACACAACTGTATATTGGAATGACACCATACTACAAGCGCATGTCACTGAAGGCATCATAAAAATTGACTTTTATGATGGGCCACACCTTGGTGGTAGGTGTACACCGTGCTTGTGGTAATGCGGAAACTAAAATTCTTAAACTCTGATCCCTCCTTATCCAGGTATTACTTATAGACAAGGAAGGAACCTACATGATAGACTGATACATAGCCAATGCTGCAGACCACCTACGACTAGTACCTGGTTGGATAGACATCCACTCGGTACCTTCAGATGTGGTGGATGTAAGGCCTGTAGATACATTTGTCCATCAAAAATGGTCACCTCTGCTTTTACTAGTCAAACTTACTCCCTATGAGATTTTATAAACTGTAAAACACAGGGAGTAATATACCTCTGTAAATGTACATGTACTCATGAATATATTGCGTAGTCCAGGGATGCCCAGTAGTAGTTTTACAACAGCTGGAGGGCTGCAGGTTGAGCATCCCTGGGGTAGACTATTAGGGAACTACATATTGAGGGTCCTGGAACATATTAATGATATTGTAAAACAAAAGGTGGATATAAAAATTCAAATCACAAGTACGGGTGGCCTTAATGACAATTGACGTTCACTTGTTTCTTATAGCCTCTCATTCTTCAGTGTAATTTTTGATCCTTTAGCCAATAGTCTAGCTTATCAGCAAGCAAAATTGCCCTAGATTGAATTATTGGTGTTATTTATTAAATGTTTCTATTATTTATTTTTTATATACAGTACATAAAGGGGCATACACAAATGCTGCCCAGCCTATTATGGTTGTGGGTTACTAGCATATATTTGGCTTGTTTTGTCATCGCTGACGATACTGCATATGTTATAGTACATTACACCATGTATACACGTGTAAGAAAATATAGTATTATAACTAGCCATTTAGAGGTTTCCTAATCGTGGCCCCAGACATGCCAGACATAGTGTATTTTGGGTGTCAATAAGAGTTAATTGTGCCTCATACATAGTGATATACCTAATTTTGGGATAAGGGATTGACCCATGGTTTGTGACTTTTTTATCGCAGTATCTGGCACAGGGAAAATAGTAGATAACTCCCTTATCTCTGTTTATATAGAATTCATTCTCAGTAATTTCCTGAGGAAAAAAGCTTAGTTATAAAAGCCAAATAAAGGAGCAGCTCAATTACCATATTTTTCACTATATAAGACGCACTTTCCCCCCTGAAAGTGGGGGGAAAATGTCAATGTGTCTGAGAAATACAAATAAGTGTTTCCTTTATGGAAGCAGTCATTAGTGCAGTAGGAACATGGATAAGTGAATACAGTGCTCCTTGTACTGGCTCTGTACTCACCATTTCCTGGTCTTCGTCTACTGGTGCCGTAAGCTGTGCTGTGACCTGCGCACAATGTGAGGACATGGGAGCGATCTGTGACCTCACGCTAAGCAACATCAGGAGACAACATGGCACGAAGAGAGCTGGATCTCAGGTGTGACATACCAAACAGGAGAGGTGAGTTGATTTATTTTTTGTCTGATTTGAGGTCTGATTAACATTGAGGGTCTGATCTGAGGTCTGATTAATGTTGGGGGTCTGATCTGAGGTCTTTTTGGGGGTCTGAGCTGCAGTCTAATTAACATTAGGGGTCTGATCTGAGGTCTGATTGGAAGTCTGACTAACATTGGCAGTCTGAGCTGAGGTCTGATTGATATTGGGGGTCTGACCAGGGATCCGATGAGTATTGGGGGTTTGATTATGGGTTTGATCAGAGGTCTGAGGAAAGAAAAAAAAAATCTTATTTTCCTCCTCTAAAACCTAGGTGCGTCTTGTAGGGCAAAAAAATATGGTACTTTTCTTTATTATTTTTAAGTTTTCAAATTGACGTGTGCTTTCCGCATATGAGAAACGGCAGCTATAGAGTAAGAAAGTGTGTACTCAAGACTAAAACAGTATTTAAGGATAAAAGAGGTTAAGTGAAAGAGACTGAAATCCTGTAGGAAATGATTACTTACAGTAAGTTGGATGGCTGACAAATATTGTATTGTAGATAGTCAGATTAAAGGGCTTGTCTGAAAAAAAAGCCCTTTTTTATACCCTATTTGATTATTATTAAGTAATCATCAATACTTCATCAGTTAGCTACAGGTACAAAGATCCCTTTCTGAAGGACGCAGCATATTGTGCATTACATGACTGGTTTATTGTTTTCAATAGGTGTTGCTATTGCTGTGTAATGTTTCATTTTCCCTTTTTTGGCGTTCCAAGGAAAATTAACACTTGTCACCAGGTACTGGTTGCTGGAGGTTTTAGCAGTTGGATAAACAGTGATCAGTTGATTTTCTGTCATCACATGTAACAAAAAAAAATGTAATGATGGCTACTGATACGTCTTCTGGAGTTCCTACTGTGATTGAGATTACATTCATTACATTATGTATTCAGAGGTCTGCATTGGATAGATATTGATCAGGGTTCTCAATTTTGAATATCGAAAAATATGTTTTGAAGTGAAAACATAATAACCTTCATAATAACTACATAAATGTGTAGTAGAAAAGCAAAGATTTTAGTGCTTGCCATGTTATATTGATTTTTTTTCCATTATATTTTAGGTGACAATACTTTTATCCCTTGGATTCTTAGTTTGAAACAAGGAACTTCTATTGAAGAAAGCCAAAATAAAATGTTGATAAAAGAAAGTGGATTATTTTTCATATATGGTCAGGTAAGGTGTAATACTTGTGTGACTATATTTTCTGAAATCACAAAAAAAAAAGATACAAAACATCCTGCACGATATGATAACTGAATATGCGGATGTACATGGCAACATTTAAAAAGAAAAAATCACTGAAAATAATGCACTAACACAAACGATAGAAACATACACTATATGGACTAAGCCCTGTTATATTAAAATCTGAGACTCTCAGCCAATATATTTTGATCAAAACACATCTGTGCCTGCCTACCCGCGCCACGGTGGTCTCAATTAGGCAGGTCCTACTCTGAACCAACCTATGACTTTGGGCATCTATGTTCAGGAATGGTCATAACCTTGGAAACAAGCTGCATATAATGTTATGGGAAAATGATTTCAGCCAGGAAAGGAAGCAATATAGGTAATAAGAATACATTAGTAAGTGCCATGTATTAACTTTTTTCCATTCTGGCTCATGAAAGGGGGTTCTGAGGAGAGACAGTGGTTATCTTCATGAGACATTAACAGAAATGCTAGAGATAATGGGTACTAATAAGTCTAAATGAGCACTAGAAATGTAGAAACTATATATAAAAGAACAGCGGCTCACCCCAAACACTCCCAAAAGACCAGGTGCTCACTTCACGGATCCACCCGAATCCAGAGAGAAACGTGCAAAAAATATGAACAATAAGAGGGCACTCAATTATCTGGGACCACCAATGTCAGGTGACAATGACCACATTTAATATAAATCTAATATAAAAATTGGCATAAAACTATACATCCATAAAATAATACAATACAAATGTGCCCAGTTGGGCATAAAAGCCTGAACGGCGCAAACAAGCAGTGTGATGACCGCTGGTGCGAAATGTGGACTTGATCCCAGGTGGGCAATCCGAGTCCAAGTATAATGTCCTATGGGGATCTAGAATGATGTTGGTCTATGAGCTGGACCACGCTACCATGTATAACATTGAATATAGCCCCGTGGGGCAAAGTACATTACCCCTCTTCTTATGCTGGGTGGAGGTGGAGAGAAGTCCATGCTGGGCACATTTGTATTGTATTATTATTTATGGATGTATAGTTTTATGCCAATTTTTATATTAGATTTATATTAAATGTGGTCATTGTCACCTGACATTGGTGGTCCCAGATAATTGAGTGCCCTCCTACTGTTCATATTTTTTGCAATGTAGAAACTATGCCTACACCCACCTTCATCATAATGAAAAAGCTTGAGAAGACAGAACATACTTAAGAAACTAGAATAAGTAGTTGTAAATTATTAGAAAATGTAGTATAATAATATGTGAATTGTAAATTGAAACTTCATATTGGTCAAGAGAACCACAAGGACTCTATATGTTTCCAAGATTTGGATACTAATATGTCATATAATAGCCTATTGAAAATGAAAACCTGCTGTGATATTTTCGAAAGGTCTTGAGAAAAGAAAAGTTGGTTGATAAAAATATATTGTGTGGGGATTGGCTCTGGTAGTTAGGATTAGCAGGTGCAGCACAGACGCAAAGTACAAGTTCTTAGTTCAAAACATCAGTGCTTATTCACACTTGAAAGCAAAACAAAAACGCAAGTTGCTTGGTGATCGTTCACACACATGAAAAGTTCATATACAAAACAGTCACCTTTTCTCCTGGGTGTTACTTCACACCCTGTTGGAAGTTGTCAAGTCCACAGGCAGGCGTTAGGCGGCCTGTTCTCCCTCACAGGGGTCTGAGCCCTCCAGCCCGACTCAAGCCACAGATCCCAACACAGCCCTCAGATCACAGCACACAGACCTCCTGAGCTCCACTGTCAGACAGAGGTAATCCTTCTCACCTGGCAGTGCTGGCTGGTTTTTATGCCTGGCAAAACCCGGCCTGGAACATGGGAATTAGTCACCTACCCAGCACTTTGACTACTTCCAGTAAGAGCCGTCCCGGATCAGCTATTACACTCATACTAAGTATCAAGGTGTCAAACAGCAACTGCTTCTGACACATAAATACCAGCTCTTACTCCACTGAGGCCAGGAACTTCGGTGACGCGTACCTATCATCTACCATGATTCCTTGTACCTTCTTACAATTGCTAATAGTAATACAATAGGATGTAATAGAAATGACACAATTTCATTATTGTAAAATACATTTTATGGTGTGAATGACTATTAATAAAAATTATTTTCTCTTTTTAGGTTTGGTATAGGGGTTCTGTGTTTACCATGGGTCATATAATTCAAAGGAAAAAGATACATGTAGTGGGGGATGACCCGAGCTTGGTGACTCTGTTTACATGCATACAAAATATGCCAGAGTCTAATCCAAACAATTCATGTTTTACAGCAGGTAAGTAATAAGTGATGATATAAAGATTCATCTGTCCGAATGTCAGGGATACAAATCAATATACTTGTCAGGATGCCATGTTAAAGAGGACCTCTCACTGCTCCATACATGCATGTTTAGTGGTGTTATGCAATTTCTCTGTTACTCCTCATAGAAACATATGAATAAATTGACAACTATAAAAAGCACAAGGAAGGCAGCACTCCAATGAAAAGATTTTATTCACCCAGTGTCAGCAACGTTTTAGCTTCTCTATGCAGCCTTTTTTTTAAAGCTAAAAATGGCTGCATAGAGCAGCTGAAACATTGCTGACACTGGGTGAATAAAAACTTGAATTTTTATTGAAGTGCTGCCTTTCTCGTTCTTTTTATGGATTGGGAAAGATTTGGATTCTATCTCCCTTAAAGGGGAATTAAGAAAATGAAAATACTTAAAGGCTATGTATACCTTTGTGCACTAAAACTCAATAACCCCATATCTTACCGTAATGCAACAGCACATAATAAAATTGCACTTTTTTGTTTACTGGTATCAGCTTTGCTTCAAGGGCCGTCAGAAATGCTCTGATATGAGTTTTGCTCAGTGCTGTCATCATCTGTGAGAATCTGAGGGCGTTCCTGTTGATTTCACATGCACCAGCACAAGCTCTGCTCCCCCGCCCCTACATCCTGTTACATAGCACAGCTAGCAGCCACTTACATATAGGCTGCTGGAACTTGCAAGTAACTTGGTAGTAAGATTTCATTCCAATCCACAGCATGGTGAGTCTTACAGTATGCTACAACCTGTAATCAGCATATCTATTTCACACTTTCCATTTTGTAGAAAGTCCATTATTTGTAGACACAATATATATTTCTGCTGGTAATGTTAGTGCAGCGATCTACAGTCAGAACCATGGCGTTATAAGCAGGATATAGATCTCATTACTGACGCTCTTACTAGATGCACTCTTTTCTGAATTCAGTATTGTGTGCAGTCCGCACAGTGAGCGGTCACTTTTCCCACACAGATTAGTATAGTGTGATGATACACAATGCTATATACACATAGAAGTACACAGTGGGGGAGATTTATCAAAACTGGTGCAAAGGAAAACTGAATTAGTTGCCCATAGCAACATTTTTCAATGGAGCTGTGAAAAATGAAAGGTGGAATCTGATTGGTTGCTATAGGCAACTAAGCCAGTTCTACTTTACACCAGTTTGATAAATATATATATATATATATTTATATATAAATAAATAAATAAAATGTCCGCACTCTCAAACACTTTATTCACTCCTGTGGTCGCACTGTTTTCAGCTCAATCACAGAGTCTTTTTTTTTCAACCTATGAGCTACAACGTTGCGACTGGTGTTCAATGAACTTGTGTTTCAAGTTGTACAAGGCTTAGGTTATCTAAGAATTCTGTTATGTATTCTTTTTTTTTTTTTTTTATTAGTTTTTATTTGAATTTCACATAAAGAACACATCCATAAAAAAACACATTACTCTAACACTAAGCAAAAATCAACCATTAACAGTTAATGATTACAGTTCCTTTTCCTTTTCTTTTCCCTTCCTTCTCCCCTTTCCCTCCCCCCCCCCTCCCTCCACGTGGGGACGTGGAAAAAAAAAAAAAAAAAAACACAACATCCTCCGGCACTAAAGTAACCAGTTTTTCCACACTTGGTCGAGATTTGGTGACTTTTTTGTGTGATTCTTCATCACTCGTTCTTCTTTAATTAAATTATCTATCATTTTTCTCCACTGTCCCACCGTCGGTAAATCTGCTTTTATCCATTTCCTGAGTATAAGCAATCTGGCCTGAAATAATACTTTATTCAAAACCAGTCGTGTTTTTTTATTTAGCTTCAAATGTTCAGTTGCCCCTAGAATACAGATTATTGGATCATTGGGCAACCAAACTTTCAGGAGCAAAAATACGGTTTCCATTATTTCTGTCCAATATCTATGGAGCTTGGGACATCTCCAGAAACAATGTATTAAGTCTGCTCTCTCCTCCCAACATTTTGGACACTTATCTGTTGCTTTCACTCCCATTCTTTTCAACATCCATGGAGATCGATGTAATCTGTGCACTATAAAGAATTGTGAGATCTTATGTGAGCCCCTATCCGAGATTGTCGCGTAATTTCTAAGGGCATCTCTCCAATTTTCTTCTGTAAAGGAGTCTAGATCCTTCTCCCATTTTTCCACAGCAAGCATTGTAGTCCTTTTTCTCTTTCCTTCCATCAAAAGCCTATATCTCCTTGCAGTTGTTCCTCCTCCTTCCCCTACTATAGTGAACTTATCCAACCTGTCTGATTTTTCCCTTCTATACCTGTCCTCCTGTACCACTGTCCGCAGTGCATTCCTAAGTTGGAGATATTTATACATATCAATATGGGGGATCCCAAATTCCAACACCATTATGTTAAAGTCCTTCAGCTTATCTTCCTCAAAGATCTGGTCTAGATATTTCATTCCTTTTTTTTCCCAATCTATATAGTCCCTTATTGTTATGTATTCTGCTACCGCGGACCATAAGGGTTTATTCACACGTCCACAACTGTTTTGCGGTCCTCAAATTGCAGATCCGCCAAACACGGACACCGGCTATGTGTATTCCGCATTTTGCGGACTGCACATGGCCGGCACTATGATAGAAATGTCTATTCTTATCCGTGGCTGCGGACAAGAATAGAACATGCTCTATTTTTTTTTTTTTTTATAAATGGGTCTGCAAAATTGCGGAATGGATGTGGACTCATTATGGGAACGTGTGAATGGACCCTTAGTTATGGTCCTTGTTAGCAGAATCCATAACGGAATTCTTACATAAACCGAACCTGAACTTTGTAAGCCAAACTTGAAACACAAAATTCTTATATTTTTCCTGGATTTGTTGGCGGATCCATTGGCCTGCACCTCCATATTTACATTTGGCCTGATGTGCTGCCATTGTTATATATTAGGGTTATTCCTGCAGTATATAAATCTTTTGCTAGGGGTAGTTGTGCATTGTGTGTGTGTGTGTGTATATATATGTATATTCACTCTGGTAGTTAGGATAAGCAGGTACAGTACAGAGGCAAAATACAAGTTCATAATTCAAACTTCAGTGTTTATTCACACATGGTGCCAAAAATAAAATGTCACTTTTACAGTGTTGGTGTTACTTCACACCCAATAACAAGTTAATCTAACAAAAAGTCACTTTGGTGGCAGTTCTTCTTCCTCAAAAAGTCCAAATACAGTCTTTAGGCGGCCTGTTCCCCTGGCACATGGGTCTCAGCTCTCCAGCCCACCACAGGCCTCAGATCCCAGCACACAGACATGGCTTCTGAGCCCAGATGCCTATTTAAGGACAGCAAGGTGCTGCCAAAACCCAGACCGGCACTTAAAATCCGGTCCGGTATTTGAACTCACCTGGCTGTAAATCAGCCCAGCAGCACATTCTGGAAGGAAAATACCTGTTTTCCCAGACCAAACCTCTCACTGTGTCACATACCCCCTTCTTTGTTAAACCCTGAGGGGGTGAACACATGCCAGACAGTGTACCCGAGACAGGGCATCCGTTTTCCCTGTAACCGGCCTGCCCTGTGTTCCACCGAAAATTAAAAATTTGTAGGGAGAGAAACCATCTGGTGACCCGGGCATTTCTGTCTTTGACCTGGCTCATCCACTTGAGAGAGGAGTGGTCAGTCACCAGACAGAATTTTCTCCCCAATAAATAATAGCGGAGAGACTCGAGTGCCCACTTGATAGTCAGGCACTCTCTCTCCACTATACTATACCGGGTCCTGGCTGGGGTGAGCTTACGGCTGAGGAAGACAATGGAATGTGCCTCTCTGTTTAATTCCTGAGACAGTACAGCACCAAGGCCTACTTCGGAGGCATCAGTCTGTACTATAAACTCCCTTTGAAGTCGGGCGTCACTAAAACCAGGGACCTGCACAGGACGGACTTCAAAGCGGAGAAAGCCTCTTCCGCCCGATCATCCCAGCGAAACATCATTGACTTGTGTCTCTTCAAGAGCCCTGTCAATTGTGTGACCACTGTAGCAAAGTGGGGGACAAACCTCATGTTATAGCCCACAATTCCCAGGAATTACTTTACTTGCCTAGTGGTGAAAGGTCAGGGACAATTTCGCATTGTCTCTATTTTGTTCACTTGACTCCGCTCCTAATGACATACCCCAGGTACTTAGTCTCCTCTAACCCTATCACATTTTTTAGGGTTAGCGGTTAGTCCCGCCTTCTGAAGGGAGTCCACTACAGCCTGCACTTTGGGTAGGTGACTTTCCCAGTCGGTACTGTGGATGACAATATCGTCCAGGTAAGCCGAAGCATACTGACAACGTGGGCGCAGCACAATGTCCATAAGCCGTTGAAAAGTGGCGGGGGCACCATGCAGACCAAAGGGTAGCACCTTGTACTGAAACAGCCTCCAGGTGTGATGAAGGCAGTTTTCTCTTTGGCAGCCTCCGTTTAGGACACCGGCTTAAGCAAATTAACATGGTAGATCTGTTCTGGCTTTCACCACCCTGGCTGGTGTACCATGTAGTTTACATCTCCAACTTTCTCGAGTACCTCGTAGGGCCCCTGCCACCTAGCCAGGAACTTACTGTCCACGGTCGGTATCAGAACCGAAACCCGATCACCCGGGTTAAAGATCCGGATTCGAGCCTGTCGATAATAGACCCAACTTTGGGCTCGCTGAGATGCCTCCATATGCTCCTTAACAACAGGCAACACCGTCTCTATTCATTCTTGCATCTTGGCAACGTACTCAAAAACACTTTTATGTGGAGTGGGTTGTTGTTCCCGTGCCTCTTTGACTACATCCAAGAGTCAGCGAGGGTGTCTGCCATATAGCAGTTCGAAGGGAGAGAACCCAGTAGAGGCCTGGGGTACCTCTCGCACTGCGAACATGAAATAGGGCAGAAGAAGTTCCCAATCCTTCCCATCTTTAGCCACCACCCTTTTCAACAAATTTTTAATGTTTGGTTAAACCTTTCTACCAGACCGTCCGTTTACCTTCCTTATAAAGGTCCGTAGCTGTTTTATGTGCAGCAACTTACAAAGTTCCCTCATCACTTTGGACATAAAAGGGGTCCCCTGATCCGTCAAAACCTCTTTAGGTAGTCCTACTTGGGAAAACATCTCAATTAACTACTTAGCTATGAGTTTGGCCGAGGTATGTCGCAGTGGGACCGCCTCCGGATACCGAGTGGTGTAGTCTATTATGAGTAAGATGTGTTGGTGCCCTCTGGCGGACTTCGGTATGGGGCCTATGAGATCCATAGCTATTCTGTCAAACAGTACCTCGATAATTGGGAGAGGAACTAGGGGACGACAGAAATGTTGTTGTGGGCTAGTTATCTGGCAGGTTGGGCAAGACTTGCAAAACTCTTCTACCTCTCTGAATATGGTGGGTTAGTAAAACCGCTAGGTGACCCCCGAGAACATGCTGGTGGGCTAAATCTAAGACGAGTTTGGGGACCACCATCTGTTCAATATGCTCACCCCGTAGTTGGTTTACCTGATAAAGCATACCTTGATGAACCACAAAACGGGGAAACACCGACTTGGCCCCAGGTTGTTGTGGTTTACCATCTATTATTAACACATTCTCCCAGGATCGGGATAGGGTTGGGTCCCAGTGTTGTGTCTCCCACTTCCACCTGGCACAAGTGATCTGGAGACTCTGGGGTACCTGTTGCACACAGCCTCCTGGCATATAGAGACTGGTGGTAGCCATAGTTAGTTTCCATGGGCTCAACCCAATGGGGACAGTCAGCTCTTACATGGCCAGGCTCCTGACACTGCCAGCAGATTATCGGAGCCAGGTCCGCCATGGGTACATCCTGGGCGGGTTTTATCGGCTCAAATCTCCAGGCCTGGGGTAGATTTTTCCTGGTTTTGCCAACCCTCTCCTGACAGAACCCTCATTTAGATTCCTGGTTCATAGCGTTCCACCAGGTCCACCATCTCAACGGCATTGCCAGGAGACACCTGACTGATCCAGTGCTGGAGAGGGTATGGCAAAGCCCTCCAGAACATATCGTCTAACAGACAAACTAGCATAGAAGTGGGACTCAGCAAGTCAGGCTGTAGCCATTTTTGCAAGAGGTGAAGTACTGTAAGTTATAATACTTGGGTCTTGCAGGCTCAGCTGGGTTGAACCCCCATTGATGCACCCGCTGGGCCCGGACCAGCACATTCACCCCCAGTCTTGCCAGAATCTCACCCTTGACTTTCTGGTAGTCAGCCGCTTGATCGTCCAGGAAGTCAAAATAGACCCCCTTGTGTCCACCTTCTCATACGTCGCCAGGTAGATTTTGACGTCATCTGTGGGTGTCATCTTGGGGATCGCCGCACCGACCGCTTTCCGGGCATCGTGGATGCTCAGGGTTGCTCCTGCCGTCTGCAAAGCCATCACGTGATGTAGCAGCAGCTGGTTTGTTTCTTGCTGCTGCCTGTTAGCCTCCCGCTGTTGCAGATTTGTTTCTTGCTGCTGTTTGTTAGCCTCCACGAGGGCCTTCATTACCGCATCCATTTTGTCAAGGGTCACAGGTTGAAATTTTGCGGGTTTAATGCAAGACATACAACCATGCCCAGTGGAAAAAACAAACAAACAACAACAATATATTTTGGCGCTTGTGTCTGCCTCTCTGTGGTTGTCCGCATCCTCCACCAATTGTGGGGATTCACTCTGGTAGTTAGGATAAGTGGGCCCAGTACAGAGGCAAAATACAAGTTTGTAATTCAAACTTCAGTGTTTATTCAAACATGGTGCCAAAAACAAAACGTCACTTTTGCAGTGTTGGTGTTACTTCACACCCAATGGCAAGTCCACGTTGTTGGAAGTCCAAATACAGGCTTTAGGCGGCCTGTTCCCCTGACACATGGGTCTCAGCTCTCCAGCCCAGCACAGGCCTCAGATCCCAGCGCACAGACATGGTATCTGAGCCCAGCTGCCTATTTAAGGACAGCCAGGTGCTGCCAAAACCCGGACCGGCACTTAAAATCTGGTCCGGTATTTGACCTCACCTGGCTGTAAATCAGCCCAGCAGCACATGCTGTGAGGAAAATACCTGTTTTTCTAGACCAAACCTCTCACTGTGTCATATATTACTGTTTTTATGAGGCAATGTAAAAAAGAAAATGGCTGTTCTGGCACAGTTTTATTATTTGTTTTTTACAATGTTCACCTGACAGTAGATAATGTGATATTTTTATACAGCAGGTTGGGAAAAAAATCATGTTTTTGTGTTTCAATTTTCTGAAAACCATATTTTTCTTATTTTTTGGGTGATTGTCTTAGGTAGGATCTAATTTATTTCGGGATGAGATGATGGTTTGATTGGTACCATTTTCAGGGACATATGAATTTTGCTTGGTATTACACTTTTTGTGATGTAAGGTGATAATAAATAGATTTTTGGGCACTTTTAAAAAAATTTTATAGCGTTCACCTGGTGGGTTGGATCACATGCTATTTTTATAGAGCAGGTCGTTAGGGACATGACGATACCTAATATGTGCATTTTTTAAAACTTTATTTTATACAATAAAAGCATGTTTGAAAAAAAAATCATGTTTTTGTGTCTCCATTTTCTGAAAGCCATTTTTTTAAATTTTTGGGATGATTGGCTTATGTAGGGGCTTATTTTTTTGTGGGATAAGGTCACGGTTTGGTTGGTAATAATTTTGGGTACATATGACTTGTTTGATAACTTTTTATGCCATTTTCTGGGAAGTGCGGTGGGCAAAATTGCAATTCCATCATAGTTTTTCCTTTTTTTTTCTATGGTGTTTACCGTGCGGTAAAAGTAACATGATCCTTTTATAGATCAGGTTCTTATGGATGTGGTGATGCCAAACATGTTTAGTGTTTCTTATTTTTTACATTTTTGACCAATTATGTGTTTTGATATAGGAAGGTTTTTTTTTTTTTTTTTACTTTTCTTCACTTTTTTAAAAACTTTTTGGGGACTTAGACCCACTTGGTTCTTTAAGATCCAGTGGGTCAGATGGCTTAGAATACACTGCAGTACACTGAGCTCTAAGTCTGATCAGAAAACTGGCATAAATTGTAACTGAACCTGCTGGCCAACATAGGAACTGCAGCTCTAATACGCTGGGTCTCTTCTAATGACCTGCATCCCCGATCATGGCACGGGGATGCCAGTCTTAACCTGGAAGCACACGCCTTCGAGTTTTTCACCAGCATCTAAAGGCTGTAATGTCCCTGATCAGCATTATTGCCGGTCGCAGACATTAGCCGTGGGCCTCTGCTGTTTAAAGGTTTACGTTTATAATAAGCCAGGGGGTTGTTTACCCCTCCGTTTCCTCTGACCAGCCTCCATTTTGCGTTCCGCCTCATGTTTATTTTTGTCTGGTAAATATTAAAGAAAACTATGCCACATACATAGTATAATGCCCCAGCCCCTCATAGTGCGTAATGTACAACAATCCGCAGTGTGCAGTATACAGTATAATACCCCACAGAATTCAGTATATAAAACACCCTACAGTATATAATATAACATCATATAGTATACCATATGAAACACTCCACAGTATGCCGTATATAGTATAACACCCCTAGCATCTCATATTATATAGTTTACAACACCCCACAATATGCAGCATATAGTATAACACTCTACAGTATATATTATACCACCCCACAGTATACAGTATATACTGTAACACCCCACAGTATACAGTATATACTAAAACACCCCACAATATACAGTATATAGTATAACACCCCTAGCATCTCATATTATATAGTATACAACACCCCACAGTATACAGTATATACAATAACACCCCACAGTATCTAGTATAACACCCTTGGCATCTCATATTATATAGTATACAACACCCCACAGTATACAGTGCATACTATAACACCCTACAGTATACAGTATATAGTATAACAATATATAGTATAAACTATAACACCCCTCAGTCAGGGCCGGATTGGCCATTAGTCAATTCTGGCAAATGCTAGATAGGCCTGTGGGCCACTCTTATCTTTTTGCCCCGACAGCTGACTTTTATCTGGAGCAGTACACAGAGCACTAAGTGGCAGTCTTTACACCACACATACAACATAGTTGCATGGGGCCCCTGGCTGTCAGGAGGCCCCACCAGGACCCTGACAAGCAGGTTTAATGGTGCCACAACTTTCAACTGTTTTTGTGTCCTCAGGACAGAGATACAGTAAAGAACAGACAGGACAGCCTACCTGGGTTCACTATCCTCAGCAGTGGTCACTTTAAAGGGGTTCTCCAGGAATTAAAAAAAAATAAAATACTTAAATATTATAATAAATATGATATATTAAATAATAAATATAATAATAATAATAATAATAATAATAATAATAATAATAAATATATTCACAAATACCTTTAATTTGTTATGAAGGCTTGTTTTGTCTGGGGAGCGATCATTAGGAGAAATAAAATGGTCGCCGTTCTATCAGTACACGCAAAATCTGTCCTAATCACACAGGATAACAAGTTACTTCACCACAATGAGCCATAGTGCTCCCTCATCATCCTCTATGCTCTGCTTGTCAGGAATCATGATCCTGAATACAGGTGAATCTCTGTGGGAATGGAGAAGATAAGAAGAATGCAGGAAAATGAGGTGTGGCTAATGAGCAGCAGCACTTGTATGCAGTCTCCATTACCACAGCCCCACATTATCACAGTCTGTCCTGTCCATCCTCTCTGTACTTGATGTCTCCTCGTGAACTAAATTCCCCAGAGATTCAGCTAAAGCTCTTATCACCTGTTTTCAGGATCATAATCCTTGAAAAGTAGAGAGGAGGATGAGGCAGCTATTTACCTCAGTGTTGTAAAGTAACTTGTCCTCATGTGGGATCAGGACAGATTTTGTATGAACTAATAGGACAGCGGCCATTTTGTTTCACATGATGATTGCTCCCTAGACAAAACGAGTCCTTATAAATAATGAAAGGTATTTGAGAATATATTTATAATAAAGTAATATTTAAGTATTTTTATTTTCCTAATTCCTGGAGAACCCCCTTAACTGCCTGCTGCCACCCAATGTACCGGCGAAGCACATGATATCACTCTGTCACTGATGAAGACGGCCAGACATCAGACCTTCGGCTGCCTGGCTCTCAGTCCTCCTTCTGGCAAGACCATGGCGGCCTGGGAGTCCACTTTTTTGTGTGACATGGCACGGTCAGACAGTGGCGTTGCACTGTATGAGCACATGCTGCACCCACAGCACTGACTGAGGCTCTCATGCTCAATCAGTCACTAGAGTGATACCCACTATTTACTTCTGTCCTATCCCTCAGCCAATCACAAAGCTGGATATTCCAATAGCAAATGAATGTCAGACAGCAGCGAAAGGTGTGGAGGAAGAGGGGACAGAGTGGGGGACCAAGTGGTGGCACACTGGGGGGACAGTAGTGTTGTAAGCTGTGGAGAGAAAGAAGATGGTTAAAACAACATATTAATGAAGATTAACAAGCCCCAAACAACTAATACCTGCTGCAGTTTTTAGCCATAATATATTTACACATATTATTATATATTTAGAATATATTATATATTATAATATATGTACCGTAAATATATTATGGCTAAAACATCAGTAGTAGTTTCCCACATATTATGCATTTATATACAGGGAGTGCAGAATTATTAGGCAAGTTGTATTTTTGAGGATTAATTTTATTATTGAACAACAACCATGTTCTCAATGAACCCAAAAAACTCATTAATATCAAAGCTGAATATTTTTGGAAGTAGTTTTTAGTTTGTTTTTAGTTTTAGCTATTTTAGGGGGATATCTGTGTGTGCAGGTGACTATTACTGTGCATAATTATTAGGCAACTTAACAAAAAACAAATATATACCCATTTCAATTATTTATTTTTACCAGTGAAACCAATATAACATCTCAACATTCACAAATATACATTTCTGACATTCAAAAACAAAACAAAAACAAATCAGTGACCAATATAGCCACCTTTCTTTGCAAGGACACTCAAAAGCCTGCCATCCATGGATTCTGTCAGTGTTTTGATCTGTTCACCATCAACATTGCGTGCAGCAGCAACCACAGCCTCCCAGACACTGTTCAGAGAGGTGTACTGTTTTCCCTCCTTGTAAATCTCACATTTGATGATGGACCACAGGTTCTCAATGGGGTTCAGATCAGGTGAACAAGGAGGCCATGTCATTAGATTTTCTTCTTTTATACCCTTTCTTGCCAGCCACGCTGTGGAGTACTTGGACGCGTGTGATGGAGCATTGTCCTGCATGAAAATCATGTTTTTCTTGAAGGATGCAGACTTCTTCCTGTACCACTGCTTGAAGAAGGTGTCTTCCAGAAACTGGCAGTAGGACTGGGAGTTGAGCTTGACTCCATCCTCAACCCGAAAAGGCCCCACAAGCTCATCTTTGATGATACCAGCCCAAACCAGTACTCCACCTCCACCTTGCTGGCGTCTGAGTCGGACTGGAGCTCTCTGCCCTTTACCAATCCAGCCACGGGCCCATCCATCTGGCCCATCAAGACTCACTCTCATTTCATCAGTCCATACAACCTTAGAAAAATCAGTCTTGAGATATTTCTTGGCCCAGTCTTGATGTTTCAGCTTGTGTGTCTTGTTCAGTGGTGGTCGTCTTTCAGCCTTTCTTACCTTGGCCATGTCTCTGAGTATTGCACACCTTGTGCTTTTGGGCACTCCAGTGATGTTGCAGCTCTGAAATATGGCCAAACTGGTGGCAAGTGGCATCTTGGCAGCTGCACGCTTGACTTTTCTCAGTTCATGGGCAGTTATTTTGCGCCTTGGTTTTTCCACACGCTTCTTGCGACCCTGTTGACTATTTTGAATGAAACGCTTGATTGTTCGATGATCACGCTTTAGAAGCTTTGCAATTTTAAGAGTGCTGCATCCCTCTGCAAGATATCTCACTATTTATGACTTTTCTGAGCCTGTCAAGTCCTTCTTTTGACCCATTTTGCCAAAGGAAAGGAAGTTGCCTAATAATTATGCACACCTGATATAGGGTGTTGATGTCATTAGACCACACCCCTTCTCATTACAGAGATGCACATCACCTAATATGCTTAATTGGTAGTAGGCTTTCGAGCCTATACAGCTTGGAGTAAGACAACATGCATAAAGAGGATGATGTGGTCAAAATACTCATTTGCCTAATAATTCTGCACTCCCTGTATATCAGAAGTATGATTTTATCTATATATATCGTGTTTCTCCAAAAATAATACAGGGTCTTATATTATATTAGAAAAAAGGGTTAGGACTTATTATTGGGGTAGGGCTTTTTTTGCCTCTATGACCATATTTTATATATACACATGCCAATTACAGAACAGTCCCTGGACAGTGTTTATATTAAATATGACTATAACCTCCCCCCCCCCCCTTTCATCCATAGGAATGCACCCATATACTGCAGTACATGGGTGCATTCCTATGGATAAGGGGGTTATAGTCATATTTGCTACACATTTTTCATTCTGGTACCGTATATTGCCCCTGAGATGTCCTTACCCAAGGGACCTAGGCAGCAATCTACTGTACCAGGGAGAGCAGATATGGCATGGGAGAGATGTAGGGAGCTCCTCTAGGCAGGAGAGAGGAGAAGGAGATCCTCCTGCTGCCTACTTTATGTAAGTAAGAACGTTCGGGCTGGCGGCAGTACAGGGCATACAGAGAAGCTGCCAGCCCGCCCAACGTGAAAGTGAAGGGAAGCACGGGCTGCCAGCATAATTTAGTATTTAGTGAAGCTGCCAGCCCACCCATTAGGTGCTGCTTAGTGCCACAATGTATGCACGGGCTGGCGGCTTCACTGAAGGCTAATTCACTGAAGCCTGCGCTGCCCGCCCGCCCACACTATCATGGCAGCTCAGGAACCATTAGTGAGCGCTCCTGAGCTTCTGCAGCCCGCAAATTTCCCCCACCTTCCCTTTATATAAAATAAAATACAGCTGTATCTAGGGCTCATTTTTGGAGTAGGGCTTATATTTTAAGCCTACTCTAAAAACCCTGCAAAATAGCGCTAGGGCTTAATATGCTCCTTTTAAAAAAAAAATAGTAATTACACATTTATTTTGTGCCATACATTTTTTACAATTACTAAAAGAAATATAACATATATAAATCTAATTTAACCTCTTTTTCTGAAGAAGTTAGTGATGGGATTTGAACTCACAGCTTCTGCATCATAGCCCAAAACTTTAACCACTCCACTATATATGGGCATAGCCAGTCAATAAAAAAAATATGAGACTTCTACTGTATGGGTCTCAGTAGAAGTTTCATATTTTTTTTATTTATTTTTTTGTAACTGGCTATGCAGCTATTATAGCTGAGTGGTTACATGCCTTGCCTCTAATGCAGAAGGTTGTGATTTCAAATCCCGGCAGAAACAGGCTAAATTAGATTTAAATACACTGCCTCGAGCACATGTGGTGTTCGGCCGAGCATAGCGATGCTCGAGCCGAACTGGTGTTTGGCCGAGCATGCCCGCTCAACACTACTCCTCATGGCCACTGGCCAGGTAAATAACGATCTGATGCTCTCAGCAATAATTAATGCTAGGAGCATCAGGTACAGTACTTATGCACCGCAGGTGTCCTCCTGAATTCAGCTGTATCACTGTCCACAATATGGTGATAGGGCAGTATTTAATGCTGCATTGCGGGATTTGGTTTTGCTGGGGCATTATTCTGTGGTGCTCTACAGTATTGCTGGCCCTGCCTACTTCTGTTTTACCTGACTTCTTTTGGCTTGGATTGCTCCGCCTTCTGTCAATTTGGACTTGCCTACAACATGGGGCCATTTTTAAAAAAAATGTCCAGGGTCACTTTAAGTTCCGAATCCACCCCTGACTGTATAACACCACATAGTATGCAGCATATAGTATAACACCCCACAACTATGCAGTGTATAGTACAGTATAATACCCCACAGAATGCAGTAGCCTACAGTATATAGTATAACATCCCACAGTATGCAGTAGCCCACATTATGCAGTACACAGTATAAGACCCCAAAGTATGCAGAAGTTCACAGTATGCAGTATACATGTTAACACCCCATAGTATGCAATAGCCCACAGTATGCAGTATAACACCACACATTATGTAGTATACAGATTAGCACCACACAGTATGCAGTAGCCAATACTATACAGTATAAACTATAACACCCACAGTATGCAGTAGCCTGCAGTATACAGTATTATACTGTATACTGCATACTGTGGGCTACTTCATTCTGTGGGGTGTTATACTTTATATTGCATAGTGCTGGCTACTGCATACTGTGGGTTGTAATACTGTCAATATAAAACACACAGTATGTAGTAGCCCACACTATCCAGTATATAGTATAACACCCCACAGAATGCAGTAGCCAACAGTACACAGTATATAAGACCCTAAAGTAAGCAGTAGCCCACAGTATGCTGTATACAGTGAAACAACACACCGTATGCAGTATATAGTATAACACCCCACAGAATGCAGTAGCCTACACTATGCAGTATAAAGTATAACACCCCATGGTATGCCATAGCCCACAATATGCAGTATACAGAATAACACTCCACAGTATGCAGCAGTACTTCACAATAGTGTTAAGCATGAATAATTAAATCTCAAATTTTAATCAAGAATATCGCCACTTTCGAGAATTCGCAAATATTTTGAATATAGTGCTATAGAATATAGTGTTGATCGAAAATTCTCCAATCACAAATTTATTGCGAATATCGGCACTTAGCAACATCCCTAGCAGCCAGTAGGAAAGTTGCCTACCCCTTAGTGTTGATCGCGAATATTCTAATCGCAAATTTTTATCGCATATACACTCACCTAAATAATTATTAGGAACACCTGTTCTGTTTCTCATTAATGCGATTATCTAGTCAACCAATGCAGTTGCTTCAATGCATGTAGGGTTGTGGTCCTGGTCAAGACAATCTCCTGAACTCCAAACTCAGAATGGGAAAGAAAGGTGATTTAAGCAATTTTGAGCGTGGCATGGTTGTTGGTGCCAGACGGGCCGGTCTGAGTATTTCACAATCTGCTCAGTTACTGGGATTTTCACGCACAACCATTTCTATGGTTTACAAAGAATGGTATGAAAAGGGAAAAACATCCAGTATGCGGGAGTCCTGTGGGCGAAAATGCCTTGTTGATGCTAGAGGTCAGGGCCGACTAATTCAAGCTGATAGAAGAGCAACGTTGACTGAAATAACCACTCCTTACAACCGAGGTATGCAGCAAAGCATTTGTGAAGCCACAACACGCACAACCTTGAGGCGGATGGGCTACAACAGCAGAAGACCCCACCGGGTACCACTCATCTCCACTACAAATAGGAAAAAGAGGCTACAATTTGCATGAGCTCACCAAAATTGGACTGATGAAGACTGGAAAAATGGTTTCTTGAACATGACAATGAGTTCACTGTACTAAAATGGTCTCCACAGTCACCAGATCTCAACCCAATAGAGCATCTTTGGGATGTGGTGGAACGGGAGCTTCGTGCCCTGGATGTGCATCCCTCAAATCTCCATCAACTGCAAGATGCTATCTATTAATATGGGCCAACATTTCTAAAGAATGCTATCAGCACCTTGTTGAATCAATGCCAAGTAGAATTAAGGCAGTTCTGAAGGCAAAAGGGGGCCCAACACCGTATTAGTATGGTGTTCCTAATAATTTTTTAGGTGAGTGTATATTACATTGGCAATTTTCGCAATTAAGTAAATAATGACTGGAGATCACGAATTCTCGAATTTGCGTATTTATGCCGAATATTCGGCCAAAAATTGGCAAAATATTGCAAATTCAATTATTGCCTGTGCCACTCATCACTACTCCACAGTATGCAGTATACAGTATAACACCCCATAACATGCAGTAGCCCACAGTATGCAGTATATGGTATAACACCCCACAGTATGCAGTACTCCATAGTATGCAGTATACAGTGAAACAACACACAGTATGCAGTATATAGTATGACACCCCACAGAATGCAGTAGCCCACACTATGCAGCTTAAAGTATAACACCCCATGGTATGCAGTAGTCCACAATATGCAATATACAGAATAACACTCCACAGTATGCAGTATACAGTATAGCACCCCATATTATGCAGTAGCCCACAGTATGCAGTATATAGTATAACACCCCACAGTATGCAGAACTCCACAGTATGCAGTATACAGTATAGCACCCAATAATATGCAGTAGCCAACAGTATGCAGTATATACTATAACACCACACAGTATGCAGTACTCCACAGTATGCAGTTTACATACAGTATAGGACCCCACAGTATGCAGTAGCCCCACTGCATGCAGTATACAGTATAACACACCACTCTATGTAGTAGCCCACAGTATGCATATAGAATATAGTGCTATATATTCATATTCGCAAAAAGTGTTGATCGGGAATATTCCAATCTCGAATTTATCGCGAATGTTTCGCGAATATCAGGACTTGGCAACATCCCTAGCAGCCAATAGGAAAGTTGCCTACCCCTTAGTGTTGATCGCGAATATTCTAATAACAAATTTTTATCGCAAATATATTACATTGCCGATTTAGCTCACAGTATGCAGTATATAGTATAACACCCCACAGTATGCAGAACTCCACAGTATGCAGTATACAGTATAACACCCCATAATATGCAGTAGACCACAGTATGCAGTATATAGTATAACACCAAACAGTATGCAGTACCCCACAGTATATAGTATGACACCAAACAGTATGCAGTACCCCACAGTATGCAGTATACATAGAGTATAGTACCCCACAGTATGCAGTAGCCCACTTTATGCAGTATACAGTATAACACCCCACACTATGTAGTAGCCCACAGTATGCAGTATATAGTATGACACCCCATAATATGCGATATATAGTATAGCATTCTCTGTCACCTTTTCGTGATGTAATCTACATTAAAAAAAAACTTCTTAATACTATGACAAATTTTTCCTGCTGTAACATTGCTCCTGGAGATAAAGGACCTCTGATGATGTTGTTGCCTTGTGACCAGTAACATTGATATGTTACTGGTCACATGGCGATGATGTCATCACAGGTCCTTTCTTCTATGAGCATCACTACTACCCTTCCTTGTAATGGGTGTTTTGAGCAGTGATTGGCCACACAGCCATTGAAGGCCAGTCTTTAGTAAGTGAGCCCCAATGAGTTCTCTTCCATTCTGTTTGAGAAAGCTAAGTGAACAACATGATGGCTGCCACTACTATTTCTGTCTGACATGCATTTCCCCAGACTTCTAAAATTAGATATGTATACAGTCGCAACTCATTTTTAATCAAGCTTTTATTTTCTAGGAATTGCAAAATTGGATGAAGGTGATGAGCTTCAACTGATCATACTAAGAAACAATGCGAATATCTCTTTAGATGGGCATGGTACATTCTTTGGGGCGATCAAGCTCTTCTAAATGGAGGGGGAGTGCAGGAGAATACCATTGGTGTGATGGAGTAAGGTGAAAACAGGAAATAAATGGCCAGTGACCTGGGATTATTACAAGAAATCCAGTACCAGGCTATACTATAGACAAGGATGGCACATGATTTAAATTCAGTAGTACAAAAGTAAGGAAAAAATAGGAGATATATACAGTGCCTTGTGCCTCTGTAATGGAAAATATTGGCCAGTTAAAAAAAAAAAAAAAACTAATCTAATTGTCATATAAATAGTCACTATAGACATACATTAAAGGGAGAGTCCAAGGGAAAAAATATGTGTAAAAGCTCGGTGAAACTAAATGAAAACTGAGATACTTACATCACCGATCCCGTGTCATTCTCATTCTGAAGATGCTCAGCTCCCACCCATCTCTACTTCCTGTTGTGGGGGGCATGTACAGGGGGCATGTGAGCTCTGCAGCCAATCACTGGTCACATCAAAGATTAAAATGGGTCACAATGGGTTACTTTTTGACACCACTATATATATATATATATATATATATATATAAAACCACTTCAAATAAAAATATATGGTGCTTGTTTGCTCCAAATATATTTAATCTTTGAGTTGATTTGCCACTGTTGTTTACCAACGTTGTACACCTTGTGGAGAGGTAGTCTCTGCACAGGTTCTCCTCACCTAACTAAAATACTGTAAAGGGCCATTTACACATGCCAAATGAGAAGGCAATTATCAGGACGAACCATTTGTTCCTGATAATTGACTGCTTAACAGAGGAGGTGAGAGTTGCAGATTCTGTGCGGACATTGGTGGCTTTTTGCCGTGGAATCTCTCTGCCAAATTCAAAGTCAAATGAGGCAGCGTGAACAGTTCTTAAAGAGTTTTTATTAAATTTGTGTTAAAATGTTTCTAATACCATAATAATACTTTTTGTAATATACTTTATTCATGTATTTTGTATTATTCATACACTTTACCCCACCCAAGCGCACCTTTTCCTGTGGGCTTTAAATTTACCTTTCTGTACACCGCTGACTTCTCAGCAATGTATGGAGTTTACAGTTGCCAGGATTTAGTAAACCTCCGGGGGGCACAGGCAGGAGCTGCGCTGCAGACCCATTGATAAGGTGTAAACTCTGTACACCATGCACCACTGAGAGGTCAGCGGTGTGCAGAAAAGTGAATTTTAAGCTCACAGGGAAAGGTGCACTTTAGGGAGGGAAAAGTCTATTAAAAATACTAAATGCCTTAAAAGTATTTTACAAAAAGTATTATTATGGCATTAGGGACATTTTAACAAAAATGTAATCAAAAGTTGAATTACTCTTTAATAGGGTTGAGCGAACCCAAACTGCAAAGTCTGGGTTCGCACCGAACTTTGTGGGTTCGGGTACCCGGACTCGAACTCTGACTTTTTCACTGAAGTTCGGGTTCGGTGTTCGGGTGATTTTATTATTTTCTGTTATAACAAGGGAAAATAATAGCATTCTTAAGACAGAATGCTAAATAAAATGGCCATTAAGGGGTTAAAAATAAACAAAAACTCACCTCATCCACTTGATCGCGCAGCCTTGATCGCGCAGGTCTTCATTCTTCAGGACCTGCAAAAGGACCTACGATAACGTCACCATGCTCACCAAGTAGTGAGCGCGGTGACGTCATCGCAGTCCTGAAGAAAGAAGACCTGCGCGATCAAGTGGATAAGGTGAGTTTTTTTAAATAATTTTTTACCCCTCAATGGCCATTTTATTTAGCATTCTGTCTAACCATGTTATAACGGAAAATAATAAAGTTAGAACCCGAACTTTGACCTGAAGTTCGGCCGAACCCGGCAAACCTAAACTTGCATGGGTTCACTCATCCCTACTCTTTAACTTTGCATATATTTACAGTGTTTTCATTTCTATATTACTGATGTATATTACTAATATACATCAAGAGAATTTTTCATTTACATATCTGTAATAATATTTGTTTCAACAACACACTCTAAATCAGAACCTGTCCGTTATACATATGTGTGGTGCTACATGGACACTACTTACCTCGTGCTTCCAAAAGTGTCTGTGAAAGGCTCTCCAGTGTCAACCATTCACAGAGTACATTATGCCATACATTAGACAGAAGCGCTTGAGTAAACTGGAGCTCCCAATTATAATTTGGAACTTTTTAGTTTTTTAATCAGTGACAGATAATAAAACATTTTTTATATGTGTTGTTGTATATAATTCATCTGTGTATTCATTATCATAATATTGTATAGCAACATGCAGCAAAATATTCTTTAATAAACACCTATATTATACCAAACATGGTGTGCAAGAGGACCAGCATTAACACTGCATGATCTGAAAGAACTTTTTGTACTGGTGACTAATTAATATTATAGGTTAGAGTTGATTATAAAACCCTTCTATGACCATCTTGAGTCTCACTCCCGACACTACCCAGAACACAGCAGATTTTTCTGAGACGGGCGCAGTCCGTCAGCCAGTTCCCCTTATAAACCACTGCAAGAAAAACTTACCATTACATACCAGCCATTATTATAAATGACTATCCATGTAATACAAGGACTTTTTAGGTCCGCCAGAATGGGAGTTGCTTGTACAGAGTGGCGCTTCATTCTGACACATACAGTGGGGGATCTCTATGTGTGATGCCCATGTGCTTTGCTTTTTTTTTTTTGCCCTTAATTTAAGATAGATAGGCCAAAAATAAACCTCTGCCTCTTCTACGAGCCATTAGATCATTACTGGCAGTGATCACAACCCAATGGGGGGGAAGACACAGGTCACATCCTTCCAGAATTCCCCAGTTCCATATAAAAGACAAAGCTCGCCTTGGAGATAGTCTGAGGATGCCAATGTTTTCTTTCATATTATGCCATAAGGCTAAACATAGCCCTCGCTTTGAACACTGAATAAATCATTTATCATTTCAGCACTTTCTATAATAGCGGTGTCTTCTTATGCAGCACAAGGGTCTTGGGGTCCCCTCAGGCTCCTGGGCCCGATAGCGACTGCTACCTCTGCACCCCTTATATCTACGCTCCTGCTTTTTACCTTCGACCAGAGGTGCACCACAAATGAGGCCAGGTGAGGCAATCGCCTCAGGCAGCACCAGGTAGGGGCAAGAGGGGGACAGCAGAAGGGCCATGGGCAATGAGCGCTTTTATTGTGGCGAAGAGGTTAGGTTAAGAAATTGGCATGGGGGGCACCAATTAAGTTTTTGCCTCAGAAAGGCCAGGTGCACCCCTGCCTATGACAGCAATCTATCTGCATACCTTTGCAATGGGAGCAGATGTCTGGCCTTGAGTCAGGGTGCTTTAAAAAAAAAACTTAAAACTATACAAAAAACACTACGCAATTCACACAGGCAGTGGCGTCTTTGATGTAGTTTCTGTTACTAGTAATGTCCATAGGAGTAAAGCGCTGCAAGGATCAAAAACACTAAAGAAATGACACAAACCACGGATACCGGCCGTTCATATTCCGCATTTTGCCAAACAGACCGTCCAGCCCCTAATAGAACAGTACTATCCTTGTCCGTAAGGTGGACAATAATAGGATATGCGGACATACAGACACGGAATGCACATGGAGTTATTTCTGGTGGGTTTTGCGGCCCCATTGAAGCTAATGTTTCCACACACGGACACAGAAAAAAAATATATGTTCTTGTGCATGAGCCCCTAAAGCTACAGCCAAACTGGCGAGAAGAGCCGTGTGTGTCCATCCTTTACATCAGAATCAACATCCATTTTTAAAGACAGAAATAAAACTGAGATTTAAAGGCAGACATCTACGTAATAGAGTCCAGCTGTACATAAAAGAGAACATAGAAAGGTTCAAATACTGTACACGCACAAAGGTCTGCTTTTATAACCGTTGTAGTTTGTATATAAAAGGAAACGGATAGTACAAAATGTGGTGTGAATAGATATTATTAGTAGGCTTGGCACGCATTTTTCTCCTCCTGCTTTTTTCAGTTTTGTATAGAAAAACGCAATGCCCTTTTAATAAAATATAAACTGAAATCTGCTGACAACTCTGTTTAATAAAATAATGGAAATCAGTTCTCCTAACATCCACAAGATGGCAGAAGCAGGCTGTATAATATTCTCTAAAGCAGCTTGGGCGTGAGATGTGCCGCAATTATTTTCAGGCACGCGCCTCTTAATAACTGTGGGGCATTTTGAGCCACTTGTGTATCAGAACTAAAATCTACTCCAGCCAGGAGCAATGTGCGCACACATGAGTCAAGCTGAAGGAGTCCTGTTGGCATCTCACTTCCACTCACCATGTTTGGAAAAGTGCTGAGGATGTTGTAAAAAGCTAAAATGTCACAAATTTTGTCGCAACCCGGCACTTGCAACAAAATTTGTGATTTCTCTATGCCAAATAACTGTCATAGAGCTTTAAGACATGTCCCCTGTAGTGCTGAAGTTTACCAATCCATTGATTTGGATTATTTCTTGCATCCAAGAAAGGCTAGAACTAAAAAATAAAAATTATATATATTTTTTTATTTTTTTTGTGTGAAAAAAGTAAGGAAATCCTACTTCTCCATGGAGATTTGGTGTGTGTAGACTGTTTCTTGCATGCACAATCAATGTTACACAGCCCACAGGGACTTCTTGCTAGATCCATGCTCTGACTAGGTCATTAAAGGGTAGGTGTCATCAGAAAAGGACCTACAGTATTGCTTATCCCCTTCCTGGTGCAGTGATTTTCCCCATTTGCGTTTTAGTTTTTTGCTCCCTGCCTTCCCCGAGCCATAACTTTCTACTTTCTCGTTCACTTAGCCGTATGAGGTGTTTTTTTTGTTTTTGTTTTTTGCAGGACAAGTTGCACTTTCTAATGGCACCATTTAATTTTGCATAGAATGTAGTGGAAAAAAATTATAAATAGGATGAAATTGGAAAACATATGCAATTCTACCACGGTTTTATTGATTTTGTTTTTACAGCATTCGCTATGCAGTAAAACTGACATGTGCTCTTCATTCTCCAGGTTAGTATGATTATAGCGATATGACATATGTATAGTTTTTCTTGCGTTTTAATAGTGAAAAATAATTTAAAGAAAAAATTCTTTTCATCACCATATTCAACTTTTTTTTTTAAGTGAATGAAAAAATGGCAAAACAGCTCATTTAAATTTTTTTGCTATGCCATTCACCATATGGTATGTTTTTTATATTTTAATTGTATGGGCGTTTTCGCACGCGGCGATGCACATGAAGGGGTCCTAAAACCCAACTGCATCACTGCAGAGCAACATTGCTATTACAACACATACATCAAATGTTCTTTTAACCTATCATATCTATACTATATCTATAAATGTGATTTATCTTTCCACGTTGTCAGCTTTTTTTTGCAGTTAGGGTTCTTAAATGGAATAAAGTCCAGAAAATACGTTCTGCTATCCATGATCATTATAATATCTAACACATATAATTTCGAATATTCTAGATTTTCTCCTCAGTAACCTCCCTTCTTGCTTGTAGGCCAATGAGAAGGCTGCAATGTCTTTGTCTGAGCTTAGCCACATCCCTAGCAACCAATAGGAAAGTTGCCTACCCCTTACTATATAAGAACCTCCCTAGCAGTCATTGTATGTACTATTTTCCAGATCTGAGAGAGATACAGCAGTGTCATTCCTGTGCTCTCTGCTTTCCTGTGTCATTACATTAGAGAGTTAGTTAGTCAGTTAGCTTATATATATATAATACAGATAGTTAGTGGGAGATAGTCAGTGTAGGTTATATCCTGATATAGTGTAGCTGATGGGTTCTGCTCTCCATACATACATAGTGCTGTGATGTCACCCAGTTGCAAATATTGCACAAAAATATGCGCATCATTAATTGCCGATGTTTGCAATGGTGAACATATTGGAGGACTCTACCTGCATATAAAGCCATTTTTAATTTTCTGCCGTGCCAACCATTTTCTCCAGTCTCAGGAAACTTCTAACAGCTTGAAAACTGTACCCAAAGTGACTCACGCCTGTATTGCGCGTATGACGCGAGTATTACATTGACGATTTTCACAATCAAGAAAATAACCGCAAATTCGCGAATATATGGCAAATATTCACTGATATATTGTCACGGAAGGTGTACAGGAAACAAGACAACACAAAATGAATATACGACTCACTGGATCCAAAACTAAGGAGCAAAAAGGGAGAGCCCTGCATCAGACCTGGCACTCTCCCTGACTGCTCAGCCTATGCGAAAATCCCAATGGTAGATGATCACATATCCACGTACCTCGACTGTATAACACCTGAACACCCTATAATAGTGAGGGGACACGACCACCGGCTCCCTACACTAGATACGGAGGGAGTCAGGGTCACCTGGGATCCAGCAAACAGAAAATCACAAATGAATGCACAACACTTAGTAGGATCAGCATGCACACACACTCCAGGAAGAACTATAAACCGCCCACTGATGCACTATGGGGAGGAATTTAAAAAGATGCAATCAGTACAACTACATGACAGCTGAGAGAGGCTAACGAGATGAGGAACTGAAAGCAAAACAAAGGAAGCTCAAGGAGGAGGTTCTGAAAGGCATCTGTCAGAGCTTCTCAGATGTCTGGTGGTGACATATATTCGCAAAATATGGCAAAATTGAATATAGCCCCTGCCGCTCATCACTATTAGTTAACTTATATATATAATAAAGATAGTGGGAGATAGTCAGTGTAGGTTAGATCCTGATATAGTGTAGTGTAGCAGTCAGGGTTCTGCTGTCCATACATACACGCTGCAGACATAGTGCTGTGATGTCACGAGTTCACAACAATACTTAGTGCACCAATCACTAATAAGTAGTCAGACCTGTTAAAATGTGAAGTTGCACGTATTGCGCCAAAATATTCGCATTAGTGCCGATTTCGCAATCGCAAATATATTGGAGCACTCTGTCTGCATATAAAGCTATTTTAATGTTCTGCTGTGCCAACCATTTTCTCCAGTCTCAGGAAACTTCTAGCAGCTTGAAAAATTTAGCTATACTGACCCACGTCTGTATTTCCCTCGCATACATTGCCGATTTTTAACGATCAAGAAAATATTCCCGAATTTGCGAATATATGACGAATATTCTACCAAATATTTGCGAAATATCACAAATTCGAATATTGCCCCTGCCACTCATTGTCATAGCACAATGCAAAGTGAAAGGAGGACAAACGATTGTTATTATGATTGTTCTTCCCTTATTCACCTTGCATATTATTAGCAGGGTGACGTGCTGTCGACAAATGCGGATTTTGGTGCCACAAGAAAGATGCAATCACCCTGCAAACAATTTCTTTGCCAGGTGATCACTGACTCCTATACACTGCTGAACGCTTGCACGATTTTTCATTCCCAATAACGTGCCCGATCCGTGGCCCATGTAAAAGGGCCCTAAGAAAGAGATAAACAGGAATTTAAAGATCTTTCATCTTTACCAGCAAGACCCTGTACATACAGTACTACTACTTCATCATCCATGGGTCCCAACTCCCATCCAATTCAGGTATCCTTAACTCTCAATATTCTCCAAACAGTACAGATCAGATCGCTTTGAACTCAAATCCCAGCATGCAGATACATTTACAGTATATCCAGCTTTTCTACGTCTACTTGAATAGGATAAGTCAAAGGTCTAGATACAAAATGAATTCCTAGATTGCCTGAACCAGCCACCCTTCCCTCCTATCAGCACAATATCCATCCTCTTGGCTTTTTACCGCAACTCCCTCTTCTTTTTCTAGCTATTTTACAAATATTATTGGGCTAAGAGACTGCAATAATCACACAAGGTGCATGTTAGAGAAAACCACAAGTTCACCAGAGCGGTAAATTTCCATGCATTTGCTGTGTAATGAAGATAAATATTGAACAAGAGCTATTCTACACCATGGCACACGGAGAATATATTGCTTCTTAAAATATTTTCCAGAAAAGGGTTTTCTAGGAATTCTCTGACGACGTGCTCAGACTTAATATTAATATTCGGAGAACAGCCCTGTAAATTGTAAATGGGATGCACATCTAAGTTGCCGATTTATGTCAGCCATGATGGATGGCTTTAGCAACCAAATATTTCCCACAGAAGCCAATAGTGATGAGCGGCAGGGGTCATATTCGAATTCGCGATATTTCGCGAATATTTTTTAGAATATTTGTCGAATATTCGAAAATTCGCAAATTTTTTTCTTGCAAAAAATCGGCAAGGTAATGATTGTGTAATATGCGAATTTTCGTAAATCGAATTTTCGGATTCAAATTTTTATTGCGAATTTTTCAACTTTAAGACAAAGAAGATTATAGCACTATGTTAGCTAAATTGCTCTATATTCGTTTTTTTCGAATATTCGCTATATTGCTATATATTCTTGATTTAGAATATTACAAATATTCGAAAAAACGAAGTTATAGCAATATAGCGAAAATTCGAAAAAAACGAATATAGAGCAATTTAGCTAATATAGTGCTATAATCTTCTTTGTCTAATAGTTGTAATTTTTTTCTCATCTGAAGTTCAGATTGGAAAAAAATTACAACTATAAAAAAAGATTATAGCACTATATTAGCTAAATTGCTCTATATTCGTTTTTATCGAATATTCGCTATATTACTATAATTACGAATATTCGAAAAAACGAAGTTATAGCAATATAGCGAAAATTTGAAAAAAACGAATATAGAGCAATTAAGCTAATATAGTGCTATAATCTTCTTTGTCTAATAGTTGTAAGTTAAAAAATTCGCAATAAAAATTCGAATCCGAAAATTCGCATATTACACAATCATTACCTTGCCGATTTTTTTCAAGAAAAAAAACAAAAGATTATAGCACTATATTAGCTAAATTGCTCTATTTTCGATTTTTTTAATATTCGCTATATTGCTATAACAGTTTTTTCGAATATTCGTAATATATAGCAATATAGCGAATATTCGAAAAAACGAATATAGAGCAATTTAGCTAATATAGTGCTATAATCTTTTTTTTATAGTTGTAATTTTTTTCCAATCTGAACTTCAGATGAGAAAAAAATTACAACTATTAGACAAAGAAGATTATAGCACTATATTAGCTTAATTGCTCTATATTCGTTTTTTTCGAATTTTCGCTATATTGCTATAACTTTGTTTTTTCGAATATTTGTAATATTCTAAAACAAGAATATATAGCAATATAGCGAATATTCGAAAAAAACGAATATAGAGCAATTTAGCTAACATAGTGCTATAATCTTCTTTGTCTTAAAGTTGAAAAATTCGCAATAAAAAAATTCGAATCCGAAAATTCGAATTACGAAAATTCGCATATTACACAATAATTACCTTGCCGATTTTTTCAAGAAAAAAAAATCGTGCATTTTCGAATATGACCCCTGCCGCTCATCACTACTCCTAAAGTCAAGAATATTCCAGCCTTCTTATTGGCCCACAAGCTAGAAGCAGGAAGGGATCATGTGTACTGATAAAAAAAAAAAATCGGAAAAAACAAATATTCGAAATTACGAATATATAACTATAATCGAAATATTCGCGAATTTTCGAAGTGGCTATATTCGCGCTAAAAATTCGAAATTCGAATATTCGTGATCAACACTAGAAGCCAATGAGATTTAGTTAGTGGCATCCTGGTCTCTAAACAATTACCTCCATTGCAGGATTTTCATTCCATGTGGGCAACACAATGCAAGCAATGTTTTATCTCCTCTTTTAAGCAGTCACTCAATATTTAATAGTGTTCCGTAGAGATATCATGAATTCATGTAAAATAAAAGATGATGAGACGTAAGTACAAACCCTGGATACTGTGATATACAACAGCACTACATTGACTACAAAAGTACCTTGTTCAACTAAAGGAGATTAAATTAGGCCTCGGAAGGCCAATGTAAGAACAAACCTCTACAAAGTGACCTTCAACCGATGCAAACTCAAATTGCATCCACCATGGCGATCAGCTGAATAACGTGGTCGCCAGTGCCTCCAGCAAACAGATCATTGTGCTGGAGGAAGCCTTGTCTGGTCCAGCATTTCCCTTGCAGCGGTCACTGCTGGTAAAATGTAGTGTTACATGGTGGTCAATCAAATAAATGCTTGCCTATGGTGTACATAGAAGGCTAGACTTCTGGGCAGGGGACTTCCTCTATGACATCCATATGTCCTAAAAGTGCACATAGACAGGGGTTGTCCACAATAATTAAGAACTATTCACCCGTTACTATGACTTATGTTACAAAGGCTTCATTTTATGACTATTCTATGCTTAAATGGGATTAGGTCCTATCAGAGGAAACCTGGGAAACCTTTCCTAAATCTTTTGATTTTGGACCATTCCTTTTGCATAACATCAGTAGTCACCTACTTTCACTGTATTAAAGGGGTTGTCTCAATTCAGCAAATGGCATTCATCCAAATATATGAAAGACTTAAGGAAATCACATTGTATTACCCATATCTCAGCCCTCATATATTTTTTTTATTTCTATGTTGACGGAGCTATGTGAGGGCTGAACACTCAGTTGTGCCTTATGATTTTATAGTTATCCTATTGCAGGGTGTAATTGGAGTACCGAGATGGCATAACTAGGGGCCCTTACTAGGCCTCAGCTGCCTTGACAACCATTCAGCATCCCGCGATTGTGCTATGGAAGGGGATGGGAATGCTATGGAGGGAATGAAATAGATTGGATTTATCTCCAATCTTGGGCGCTGCATACACATGCTGTGTATAGAACAGGCTCAGCTGCTGAGTCCACCCCCCAAGGGGCATGCCTTGTGCATGTACAGTATCTCGCAATGTGCTAAAGGTATCCATATTTTTTTCTTATTTTGAGGTGCTATTCTAGGGACATTTTGGGAGCTCTGGAGCTTTACATATATTTATAGTCTCAAGTTACAATATTTTCAACTTACAATGGATGTTTGAAAACCAATTATAATTGTAACTTGAGGGACCATTTGTAATTAACTGCTTGTATGTAACAACTGTAGGTAGGGGCAGGCAAAGACAGTGAGCCCTAAGACTTGTACCCAGCCCACTTTCCCTTCCTACTTACTGTACAAGCCTTAGATAGTTAGACCAAAACTGGTTGATGGTCCCTCTACTATATAAGTGCAGAGACGGACTAACAAACAAAGACAGACAAACACAACACAGAGTAGTATGTAAATGGGTCAAAACCAGTCGGGCTATGCAGTATCAAATGAAAGACATAGAGTGGTCAGAAGACAAGCCATGGTCAGAAGCATGAGCAATCCAAATAAGCACAGGAGCAAGAACTGGATCAGAGCCTGATAGGTCCATAATTTGGCACTCCGTTATTCAGACACACTAGACACAGTAATAGAGCAGCTGAGATATTCTGCCCATTGTGAATGTCCTCCAGCACACGACGGGAAACAATACAGTTAATTGTAATCCAATAGGACATATATTTGTAATCCAAGGAACAGTATAAAACAGTAGATAAAAGCACATAAAATAGCAGCAAAAGTGAGAACCATAGTTCCTTGAGGCTCTCAAGTAACCTGAGCAAGAGGATAAAACAATACGCAACCTGGGGTGTCAACAATTGTTGAAGACGGGGGGAGTCCTTACAAATGTGGCCATCCAGCTGAGGCTGTAACTAATGGCAACGGGGTAAAAAAACAAAACTGGCCAACAGTCTCTGAGATTTAAGGACCAGTCCACACTGTGGCTCACATAAGTTCTTTATTTTTAAGGACAAGGGGGAATTTAGAGAAGGACTTGCATGTCCTCCTCACTGCTTGAGCTGCTGAAGCTAATTAGAGGGCACTCCTGTGTTTGATAATTAAGTGTTGAGGCTGTTGTGGTACACCACTTCCCTCTTGTGGGATTTTATGGTACTGGCTGAGAAGTTAGTTTAGAGAATGCAGCTGCAACATGCTGCAAGACGGAAACCCTGTCCAGTGCAGAGGTGGGCAAAACCTCTGGCTGAAGAGGCTCTGGAAGGCAAACTGGGGGTGCCTGTGGGACCTTCCATGGTAAAACATAGGGTTGCACCCTGGGGTTGAAAGCTAGTTCAGAGTTATTGATCAGACCCATTTCTCCACTGCCGTCTTATATTCCCACTGACTTTGGGTATGGCAAGTGTTTTCGAGGGGGACCTCGGGATTGAGGTGACTTGGTTTGGGTTCGATCTTGCTGGACGGATCAGTGGAAACTCCTGCCGCCTCCGCCGTGCCAGCGGGCGTGCGGAGGGGAGCCTCTCTGGGCCTAGTGGATGAGTCAGGTACCACCGGGCGTGATGCAGGGGCAGCTACAGGTTGGACCGGGGCCTCAGGAAGTGGGACTGCTACTACCTGATAAAAGTTAAAAAATCTGAAAAACGTTTTATATATTACTAGTCAGAGAGGATGCAAAAGCTACGCTTAAACTTTATATGCCACTACCTGATGTCACAGCCGGGCGGCTGGTTCCGGTGCCTCCTGCTGGTCATCGTTGGCGGTCGCGGCTGTCTTTGGAACTGCGGTAAACTCCTCCGAGGACGCAGCTGGTTCCTGGGCCGGGACGTCGGTTGCGGTGATGACGATAGAACGCTTGACAGTGATGTCTTCGGGACTTGCATAGCCTTGTCGACGGCTTCCGCAGGAGCAGGCTTGAGTGTGACAGCCATCTTGGAAGACGTCTGGTCTGTTGGTTTAGCCATCACGGAGTGATCCACAGCCTCTGAGATCTGGACTACTGGGCGGACATCAGCTTCCGCGGGAGCAGGTTCGAGAACAGCGTCCATCTTTACATCAGCGACGGCAGCCGCCTAGCCACCAGACGAGGAATCCACAGTCTCTGGGGGTAATCCAAAGGTACTGGGGCCTGCTCTCTTCACAAGTTGGGAGACCCGGATCTCCGGTGGGTGAGTCTCGCAGACAGGTTCTCCCCTCACAGCCATTTGATCCCACTTTGGTTTTGGGAGCACCATCTTCCTCGGCTCCTCAGTCAGGCTGAATGCAGGATGTGAGGGTGTAGCCCATGGGGAGGAGTTTTCACTCCCTCGGATCACATTGCAAAGTTCTTGGTGGACAGGCTCTAGTTTTCCTGCTTCTAGGAGGGCATAGTCATTATTTTTGTGCTCTTGAAGGCCATGAAGACACTGCGCCACTAGGGAAAAATGGCGGATTAACCCTTGTAGTGCTGACACGCACAAGGCAGCATTTTCTGGTCCCGCAACAAAAGTAATAAAGTCAATTTTCGGGATTTTAACACAATTCTTAGGCTTGGCAGTAGTGTTAGAAACACAATTCGATGCTGTTAGGCACACAATTCGATCCTGTTATAGCAGTGATAGGCACACAATCTGATCCTGTTCACTGACGCCAAAATATGCAATGGCCAGGATACGGGTGAATAATATTCTGTATTTGTTGTGACGCCAATTGCAGCGTGAGCAGGGGACTATCCCAGGGACCTTCCAAGGTGTTATAACGCACGTCCCAGACTAGAAATGCCAGAGTGGTGTAATGGCCTATAATGTCTCATTCCTTGGGATAATTGTGTCACGGTGTCTCCTACCTGGGTACAGCTGGACTCCTGGCTCACTTTCAATAAATTTGAGTGTAGTGATAGTAGTAGAAATAGAGGAATTTTGCAGAGTAAATGATGTCCAGACCTTTAGATGAAGCGGTATACAGCTTTGGTCTCTGGTCCCAGCAGGTTTTGGTAATGATTGGCAGGAATAAATGCTTCTGCTTTAAATTTGGAGCTTGCAGGATAAGTCATCTGCTTGATAGCTCTGTAATTGTGACAGGAATTAATCTTCTGCACTTTTCTATAACTTCTACTGTATGGGGACAGACTAGCTGAGGAGGAATTGGCTTCTCCTAGGACTCTTCCTGGAACTCTGGAGATTGTCTGTGGTTTCTGCTTCTCTTCATCCAGCTGAGCTGTAGGTGCTCAGACTGGGTTAATGACATGGTCCTTGCTGTCTTCCCTATGCAGGGTAAATCCTCACACACTATCACACAGCCTTCCGATAGCAGGGGAGAGGCTACACTAACTCTAACTTCCTTCTCCACCCATGCTGTACTTGCCAAAGAGTTGCTGCCACCTACTGGTAACCAGGCAAATTACAGGAACAATAGAATTGAACATGGTTTTAGATGCACATTTGTGAAGACATAATATAAATTATATCAGATGATGGTATAAAGGCTTTTAACAGATAGTAGCGGGGTAGAGGCGTGCAGTAACACAACTCTGGGGTGTTACACCTGCTCCACGCAATCTTTTTGTTCTTGCATACTACAAATTGAAAACTGTTCTCACATTCCCTAATAGCTCAGTGTGTTATTTGTTAAATTCCCAAGCGAAAGGTCACTGGTTAAAATGGATTTCCCAAGAAAAGAGAAACAGCATCATCCAGCTCATCAATAATGGTATCTTGGCCATGAAAATTGCCAAACTGCATTATGGGAGTTCCAGGACAGTAGGAAGAATATGAAATGAAGTTGGTCCATCCATTCCAAAGCCAAGAGGTGGACGTCCAGGCAAAATATTGGGGGTCAAGTCGGCTCATCATAAGGTCTATCAGTTCTGGCGCGACAAACACAGCAGTGGAGGTGGCTTGTATGCTTCGTAATAGTGAGATCACAGATATCCATGCAAGCACTGTTCGACGCGCATTACACAAGTCTGGAATGGTGGCCTGAAAAAAGATTAAGGAGCCTCAACGTCAATGTCGTCATAAGAAGTGTTGGCTCGAGTTTGCAAAAAAGCGGATAGTAGAATATTGGAAATGGGTGATTTGGAGCGATGAGACAAAAGTCAATAGACTGGGCTCTGATGAATACAAATGGGTCTGGAAGAACCAAGGCAAAAGGGGGACAACGGATCAAGAAATTAAAGGAACTGTCAAATTTGGTGGAGAAAGCCTGATTATATGGGGTTGTTTCACAGCCAAAGGCGTTGGATACTTGACCAGAATTGATGGTGGTCTCAATGCTAAGCTATATTTGAGCATCCTACAATGCGAGTTACTTCATACACTTAAGTACCTATGGATATGAAAAGGATGACATAGTGTTCCAGCAGGACAATGACCTGAAGAATAGGTCAGGAATGGCAAATAAATGGTTCAATGACAATAAAGTAGAGGTGCTGGATTGGTCCCCAGACCTCAGCCTGGGAACATTTTTCAGTTGAGACATGCTTGAATCTGATCAAGAGCATGCCCAGAAGCATTCAGGCAGTGTTGAAAGCCATAGGTGGATTTACAAAATAGTAAAAATTAAAATGTAGAATTTTAGGAGTAAAACAGTAACAATTCAGTTACATGACAAGAATCTGCATAACTTATCATATACTAAATAGTTACTAAATAGTTGCAAGTCCAATTTATGTATGAGATAGCCCAGATCATTGTCTATAAAATGATGGTGGTCTCACATTCAAAGCTGTCGTGGATGGTGATATACAGAGCCTGAAAGTCAAAAGTTCAAAACATTGCTAACCTTTTGCTTGTCAATGCATACAACTTCTGAAGCGAGCCACTGAGTAGCCAGTGTAAAGGATGGGAGTGCTCCCTGGGGATCAGTGGAGTGAAAAGGTGATTTAAAGACTGAAGCCAGAAGTAAAAAAGATAAGTCTTTTAGTGCAAAATATAACTTGTAGTACATCCAGCAGTAGTAGGTACAAAGTGCAATTTCTGCAGGTATGGCCGCTGAATAAGTGGCAATTTATGGCATCTCTGACATTCTATCTCATTGATGTCTCTCTCTTACACTTCTGGTTAACAGCTGTAAGCGGGCATTTGTGTATATAGGTGTACACGGTATAATGCAGGCTTAGAAGCTGGTCTGGCCTGTGTATTTATTTATCTAGGTGATGGGTCGCTGAACCATGATCCCTCACCTACAGCAGGGTCTGTAAAGCTTTCACCCACTGGTTCTTTTGTAAAGCTGTGTTTGCTGGTCACTCTGCTGTCTATACAACGCAGTAGCTTTTGGGAAAGCTGTGTCTTTTCAGGTTTTCTAGTGTTTTTTGCAGTCTCTCTGGAGTAGTGGTCTCACAGGAGGATATGATCTCTTGCTGGTCCCTAAGACCCTAGGAGTAGGAGCTAGTGGACTTGCTTCTTTCCTCCTCACTGTCCTAGCTAGAACTTCCCCTCCATGCATCAAGTAGGACCAGCCCACTCTTACTAAGAAGGAAGGAACAAGGTGGTTAACCCTTTCCCTCCCAACCATACCTCTTCATGTTAGTATACATAAACTTACAATACAATACATAACAATTATAACATAACATTTGCAGACAGCCCCAGGTCTGGGGCACTGCACTTACCAACATAAAGCAAGCCCTCATATGGCTATGGCAACAAAAAAAAAAAAAAAAGTTATGGCTTCTGAAAGAAAGAGTTTAAAAAATGGAAAAACGAAATAATTGTGGGGCCTTATGTACCAAATTAGGCAGTGTCCTTAAGAGATTAATGAATCAAACCTTGGGAGAAACTTGTATGAAAAGTATTTCCCCATCAGTGCCTTTTTGTCTGGGTGGGGGCAAGGCATTACAAATCTGTGAAAACCTAATCAAGTAATATGCCAATTAGTCTTTAAATCCAAACAGACAAATTTGTAATTGCAGACTTACAAATGTCAGATGCAATGCTGAATATGCATTTGAAATTATTACAAGGGAAAGTGCAAGTTTTGACCACTATTTGAGAAAATCTTGATGAAACACTGGAGGCGTGTGTGGTAATTCACAATTTTATTGTAAAATATGATCCTCTTCTGTTGATTGTGAATCCATTTCTGATGACTGAATCCATTTTGATCAGCAATGGTGGCAACTTGAGAGAAGTATGCAGAATTTATTGTGGCCTTCAAGGTTGTAGTCCCTGGTAAATAAACTCATAGGTACTGCATGCCAATTTTTCGTTCATAAAATCCTCTGAATTTGTATAGCTTCTGGTCTCCTGTAGTAAATAAATAAAGGATGAGTATTATTATTCAATTCCACATATATAGTCAGGGATACTCATTAATCACCTAACAGTTTTGCCCCAGCACAGTTCCAGCAGAAAGGGAAGGGGGAGGTCTACTTTAGTTGCTCATATCTCCAGATTGGTAGAAGCTAGAGATATGGGCCTAGTCTTTTATGATTGCTGGAACACAAAGGTAAAAAAATTTACTGGTCCTTAAGGCTAAAACTAGTTATTTTTACTAAAAATGCAATTGTGTCCCCTGAATTGTGCGCCAACAAGATTTACTTCAGACACATACTAAAAATCTACAATAAAAGAGTGACATTTTTGGGAGGGTTTTTCCAATTTTAAAGTGACACTTTTTATTTTTATTTTTATTGTATATGGACCACCTCAAGATTCCTCTTATGACTTAATTTGCCCAGATTCAATCCACAAAATTATTGAACGATTGACATACTGTATAATGCAGGGCTCGATGTGAGCAGGACCCAGCTTCACGTTTTACATCCATTCTGCTAGTCAAATCCATGGCCTATAGAAAAAGGGGAAAAAAACATTACAATTGTGTCAGTTAATTTTTAGAAAGCACAGATGTCAGCATTCAAATGCTCAGTATTGGCATCTAGGAAAATATTATGGATACCTGTTCTTCCAAGTAGGGAGCAGTATCCTTGCATCAGCCAAATATAATTGTTATGTTTTAGTATGTTTCTATCTACAAGGGGGAAGTAAACAGGTAGATACACTTTTGGACACACAAAGCATTTTGATGATTCTACGACTTGGTTCAGCAATTGGACACAACATTTATTAGCTCTGACCCTGAACAGACTATGTCATATCAGTAAATAATGGGCAAATCCCTTTGTATAGGTAGTCCTAGTCGTACATCCAGAAAATATGTCTGGCAAAAATTGTTTACATGCCGCTAGTCCATTGTTATGAAGAAAATGTTATGGGCTCTCTACTACAGTAAAGTGTTCATCTGATGTTCAGCATCCTTGTTGATGAGTCTAACTATAACAAATGAATACAAATGAAATAAATGAAATAATATCAGGCTTTAAACTACATAATCAACTCTAAATTGTATTTTACTTACAGTATGGTGATGATAGTTTCAGTGTGTGACTATGTTCCTTGTGGACTCCTGCATTGATGATAATGACAAAGGAAAAGAAAATAAAGATTAGCAAAAATAAAAGATAAACTCCCCCCAAAATGTTACATACATTGTAAACATGCAAAAAATGTTGGTACCTTTCCTCTTTTGTCAACATGTCCACATCCTTAACTTTCTTCTTAGCACGACATACCCTTAGATGAGTTGCTCAAGATGACCAGGTTTAAGAAAAATAGATAGAGAGAATAAAAGCAAGGGGAGAGAGGGGGAAAAGGGGAAAACAGAGGGGGCTACAAAAGAGAGAGAAGGCAAGCAAGGTTGGAATTGGAAAAGGGGAGTGAGGAGAAAAAAAGAGAGCGTTGTAGAGAAAGGTAAACAGAAGGGTGAAGGCAAGGTGATGAAAGGAATAAAGGGGAAGGAAGACAGAGAGGCAGAGAGGGGTAGGAAAAAGATAGAAAGGGAGAGAATGAAGGAGAGAAGTAGAGGGTGAGAGAGAAGGAAAGAGAACACAGGGAAAGAAAAGGGGAAATAGGGAGAAAAAGAGGGAAAGAGAAAGGGAAAAGGTGAAAAGAGAGCTGTAGAGAGGTACATGTAGAGAGCAGAGAAAGAAAGAGGGAAGAGATGAGACACACGTAGATGGAAAATAGAGAGAGAAATGGGAAGAGATTGGAGATAGATGGGGAGGAATGGAGTACACAGGGGTAAAGAGTGGGACAGAGAATGAAGGAGTGAAAGAGAAAAGAATAGGTGTACAGAAAAAAGGGAGAGTATGAGAGCAATGGGAAGGTGATGTAAAAGGAGAAAAAGAGAGAGTAAAGAGATATAAAGCGACAGAAAGAGAATAAAGAAATGAGGTAGAGAATTTAGAAAGAAAGGTGAGATAGTGCAGGAGCAGGGAAGATAGATAAGGACTGGGAGAGTGGAGAATGAAAGGAAGAGGGGAAGAGAGAGAATAGAGGTAGCAGAAAGAGGGATAATGCCAGGGAGAAAAGAAGAGATAGAGAAAGGAGGTAGCAGGGAGAGAGAGGGAGAATGATAAGGAGAGAAGGAAGAGAGATAAAGAAGGTAGCAAGGAGAGAAAGGGATAATGAAGGGTAGAGTGATAGAAAGAGAAAAGGAAGCAGAGAGAAAAAGGGGGAGAGAGAAAAGGAGGTAGCAAAGAGAGAGAGAGAGAATATGTCAGTGAGAAGGAAAGAGAGAGAGAGAGAGAAAGGATGTAGAAGGGAGAGAAAGGTAGAATGACGGGTAGATGGCAAAAGAGAGAAAGAAGGTAGCAGGGAGGGAGAGTGACTTGGAGAGGAGGAGGGAGATAAAGGGAGAATAGCGGGGAGAGAAAAAAGGCAATATCAGCGAGAGAGGGAGAAGGATGGGGTGAAAGGATGAAAAAAGAAGAAGGTAGCAAGGAGAGAGAGGGAGAATAAAGAGGATAGCAGGAGGGACAAATAACAAGGTGGCAGGGAGAGGGAAAATGATAGGGAGAGGAGCAGAGAGAGAAAGGGGGGGGGCAGTTAGAGAGGGAATGTGAAGAGAAGAGGTTACTAGAGAGAAAGGAGGTAGCAGGGAGAGAAAGAGAATCATGGGGAGATGGAAAGAGAGAGAATGGAGGTAGCAGGGAGAATCATGGGGAGAGAAGAGAGATACAGGATGCAGCAGGGAGAGAGAGGGAGAATAAAAAGAAAAAGGGAGAGAGAGAGAAAGAGAGAGGGAGTGACGGGGACAGAAAGGAAGGGAGAATGATGGGAAGAGGGGATGAGAGAAAGAGATAGTAGCAGGGAGAGAGGGAGAGTGGAAGAATGAGGGGGAGAGGAGACAGAAAAAGAATGTAGCAGGGAGAGAGAGGGAGAATGAAGGGTAGAGGGAGAGAAAGTAGAGAGGGAGATAGATGGGGAGAAGAGGAGGAGAAAGAAAGAATGTAGAAGAGAGAAAATGGGAGAATGATGGGAAGAGGTGTGAAGAAGAAAGAAGGTAGCAGGGAAAAAAAGGTGAGAGAGATTGATGGGGAGGGGGAGAGTAGGAGAAAGAAAAAGGAAACAGCAAGGAGAGAGAGGGAGAATGACAGGGAGGGATGTAGAGAGAGAAGGGAGGTAAAAGAAGGAGAGCGAGAAGGAAGGGTAGAGAAAGAGAAAGGAGGTAGCAAGGAGAGAGAGAGAGGATGAATTGCAGGGAAAGGGAAAGAGAGAGAAACAATGTAGCAGGGAGAGAGAGAGAATGATGGAAATAGGGGAAGAGACTGAAAGTAGGTAGCAGTGTGAGAGAGGATGACAGGAATAGGCTAGAGAGGGAGAATGAAGGGTAGAATGAGAGAAATACAAAGGAGGTATCAGGGAGAAAGAGGGAGTATGAGGAGGAGAGATGAAAAGGAGGTAGCAGGGGGAGAGATTAAGAATTATAGAAAGAGAGGGGGAGAGAGAGAGAAAGAGAGAAAGAAGGCAGCAGGGCAAGAGAGGGAGGAGGACAGAGAGAGGAGAGATAGCGAGAATGAAGAGTAGAGTGAGAGAAAGGGAAAGGAGGTATCAGGGAGAATGACTGGTAGAGGAAGAGAGAGGGAAAGGAGGTGGCAGGGAGAGAAAGGGAAAATAATGGGGAGAGGGCAATTGAGAGAAAGGAGGTAACAGGGAGAGAGAGTCAGAATGAGGGGGAGAGGGCCAAAGAGAGAAAGGAGATATCAGTGACAGAGAGGGAGAATAGCTAGGAGAGGGGGGCAGAGAAAAAAGAGGTAGCAAGGAGAGAGAGATTAATGGAAATAGAGGAGGAGATAGAAAAGAGATAGAAGGTTGTTAGAGGGAAATTAATGGGGAGAGAGATAAGAGGTAGCAGGATGAGGGAGAGAAAATTACTGGAGGGGGAGAGAGAGGTAGCAGGGAAAGAGGGAGAATGATGGGGTGAGGGGAGGTGAAAGAGAGAAAGGCAGTAAAAAGAGAGAGGAAGAGAGAGGGAATATGATGGGCAGAGGGCAATAGAGAGAAGGGAAGTAGCAGGAAGAAAGATAATGAAAGACAGGGTGTGGAGAAGTGAGAGAAGGGATGAAGAAGAGAAAGAAAGAGAGAATGATGGGGAGAGAAAGAAAAGCAGTATCAGGGATAGAGGGAAAATGATGGGGAGAGGGATGAGAGAAAAAGGAAAGTAGCTCGGAAGGAGAGAGAGAGAGGGAAAATGATGAGGAGGGGGGAAAGAAAGGAAATAGGGAAATAGGGAGAAAGACTGAGAAAAGGTCAGAGAGAGAAAGGAGATAGCAGAGAAAGAGGAAGAATGACAAGGAGAGAAGGAGAGAGAAAAACAGGTATCAGGGAGAGAGAAACAAAATGAAGGGTAGAGTGAGAGAAAGAGAAGGTATCAGGGAGAAAGAGGGAGAGGGAAAGAGAGAAACAATGTAGCAGAGAAAGAGAGGAAGAATGATGGGAAAAGAATGAAAGGAGGTAGCAGGCAGAGAGAGGAAGGGTGATTGAGAGAGAGGAGGAGAGAGAAAGGAGGTAGCAGTGTCACGAGGGAGAATAACGGGAAGAGGAGAGAGACCAAGAATGAAGGGTAGAGTGAGAGAAAGGAGGTATCAGGGAGAAAGTTTGAGAATCATGGTGAGAGGGGGAGAAAAGATGGTAGCAGGGAGAGAAAGGGAGAATGATAAGGAGAGAGGAAGAGAAAGAAAGGAGGTAGCATGGAAATAATGATAACGAGATGAGGGGAGAGAGGGATAAATGGGGTCGAAAGAAGAGCAGAAGAGACAGGGAATATGATGGAAAAGAGGGCAATAGAGAGAAAAAAGGTAGAGAGGGAGGGAGAATGACAAGGAGTAAAGGAGAGAGAAAAAAAGAGTTAACAGGGAGAGAGAAGGAGAATAAAGAGTAGAGTGAGAGAAATATAAAGGAGGTATCGGGGAGAAAGGGGGAGAGAGGGAAAGTAGGTAGCAGGTAGAGAGAGGGAATATGATGGAGAGAGAGGAAGAGAGAGAAAGGAGGTAGCAGGGCGAGAGAGGAAGAATGATGGGGAGAAGAGAAGTGAGAGATGGGAGGAAGAAATAGAAAGAGAGGAAAAATAATAGAGAGAGAAAGAAAAGCAGCAGGGAGAGAGAGAGAGAATAATGGGGAGAGGGATGAGAGAAAAAGGAAGCAGCAGAAAGAGAGGTCGAGAGAGGGAAAATGATGAGGAGAGGAGGAAGAGAGAAAATAAGTAGCAGAGATATAGGGGGAATGACTGGGAGAAGAGAATAGAGAGAAAGGAAGTATGGAAGGAGGGGGTGAATGAAGAGAAGCAGAGAGAAAATGGAGGTATCCGAGAGAGAGAGCAAGAATGAAGAGAAAAGTAGAGAGACAAAAGAGGTAACGGGGAGAGTGAGGGAGAATAATGGGGAGAAAAAGAAAGGAGGTTGAAAAGATAGAGAGAGGTAGATTGATGGGGAAAGGGTAAAATACAAAAACGTGGTAGCTGGAAGAGAGATATTCAATGAAGGGGAAAAAATCTAGCAAGGAGAAAGAGAAAGAATGATGGGACTAGGGAAGGCCAGAGAAAGATCAGAGCTAACAGGATGAAAGAGGGAGAATGACAGGGAGAGAAGGAAAGAGAAAAAGCAGGTATCAGAAGAGAGGGAAAATGAAGGGTAGAGAGAAAGAAAAATAAAAGAGGTATAAGGGAGAATGAAGGACAGAAGGGGAGAGAGGGAAAGGAGGTAGCAGAGATGGAGAATGACAGGGAGAGGAGGACAGAGAGAAAGGAGATAGCAAGGAGATAGAGTGAATATCTGGACAAGAGAAGTAGAGAGAAAGGAGATAGCAGGGCGTTAGAGGCAGAAAGAGGGCGAGAAAGAAAGATAAGAAGTATCAGGGTGAGAAAGGGAGAAGGACAGGAAAGGGGGAGAAAGAGAAAGGGGGTAGCAGGGAAATAGGGAGACAGGGATGGGGAGAGAAAGAAAGTTGGAAGAAAGGAGAGAGGGAGAGAGACAGAATATGATGGGGAGTGGGAGAAAGAGAAAGGAGGTAGCAGGGAGAGTGAGGTAGAATGACGGGAAAAGGCAAGAGATAGAGAGGGGATAGCAGGAAAAATAAAGGGAATTGGTGACGAGAGAGAAAGAAGAAAGCAGGAAGTGAGAGGGAGAATGATGGTAGAGGAGGAGAGAGAGAGCAAGGAGGTAGCAGAGAGAGAGAAAAAAATTATAAGGGAAAGGGCAAGGGAGGAAGAGAAGATAGCAAAGATCATAAAGGGAAATAGACAAAGAAGAAAGAGGGGAAAGAAAGGGAATATGACGGGGAGTGGGGGAGAGAGAGAAAGGAGGTAGCAATGAGAGAGACAGGGAATGACTGGAAAAGAGAAAGAGAGGGAGAGGAGATAGTAAGGAAAATAAAGTGAATTGGTGATGAGAGGAAAGAAGAAAGCAGGGAGAGAGAGGGAGAATGATCGTAAGAGGGGCAGAGTGAAAGAAGGTAGCAGGAAGAGAGAGGGAGAATAATGGTAGAGGGGGAGAGAGAGAAAGGGGTCAGCAGAGAGAGAGAGAGAGAAAAAAAGGGAAATGGAGATGAAAGAGAAAGAAGAAAGCCGGGTTAGAGAGGGAAAATGATAGGAAGAGGGAAAGAGTGAAAGGAGGTAGCAAGGAGAGTTAGGTCGAATGAAGGGGAGAGAGGAAGAGAAGAAGAGATAGGAAAATAAATTAGCAGAGATAGAGAGAGGGAGAATGAAGGGAAAGGGTAAAAGAGAAAAACAAGGTAGCAGGAAAAGAGAAGGAGAATAAGGGAGAGAGGGGGACAGAGAAAAAAAAAGAGGTAGCAAGGAGAAAGAGAGAGAGAACTAAAGGCACTAGGAGAGCAGAGAGAAATGGGATAGCAGGGTATTAGAAAGAGAATGATAGGGAGATGGAGAAAGAGAGATAAGAGAAATCAGGGTGAGAGAGGGCGAATGATGGGAGAGGGGGAGAGGGGGAGAGAGATAAAGTAGATAGCAGGGAGAGAATAAAAGGGCACGAGAGGGAGAGGAGATAGCAGGGAGAATAAAATAAATTAGTGATAAGAAAGAAAGAAGAAAGTGGGAAAAGAGAGGGAGAATGATGGGGAGAGAGGAAAAGAGAGAATATATGTAGTAGAGAGAGAGAGTGAGGGACATGATGGGGAGAGGAGAAGTGAGAGAAGGGAGGAAGAAAAAGAAAGAGAGAGGGAGAATATCGGGGAAAGGGTATGAGAAAAAAAGGAAGTAGCAGAAAGAGGGAAAATGACAAGGAGAGGAGGAAAGAGAGAAAGGAAGTAGGGGGGGAAATAGGGACAATGACTGGGAAAAGAGCAGAGAGAGAAAGGAAATACCAGAGAGGAAAGGAGAATGACAAGGAGAGAAGGAGGGAGAAAAAAGAAGTATCAGGGAGAGAGAGGGAGACTGAAGGGAAGAGGAGAGAGAAAAATGGAGGTGACAGGGAGAGAGAGGGAGAATAAAGGCTAGCGTGAGAGAAAGAGAAAGGACTTATCAAGGAGAAAGAGAGAGAATGATGAAGAGAAGGCGGAGGAGAGGGAAAGGAGGTAGCAGAGATAGAGAATGACGGGGAGAGGAGGACAAAGAGAAAAGAGATAGCAAGACGAGAGAGAGAGAATACCTAGACTAGGGGAGTAGAGAAAAAGGAGATAGCAGGGCATTAGAGGCAAGAAGAGGGGTAGAGTGAAAAATTTGAGGTATCAGGGTGAGAAAGGGAGAAGGACGGGAAAGGGGGAGAAAGAGAAACAATCAGATAAAAATACGACAGGCACTACAACCTCGGACCCTAACCATTTACACTACAAACATCTAGATGTCAGGCCAAAGTCTAACTTTTTCCCTCTGCACAGCCAAGGCCACATTCTACCAACATTCTTTGACTTAGTACTGTCCGAAATGAAACAAATAGCTAATGACACTGACAGCCTCAATTATAAAGGAAATCTCAACAAAAGGGAACAACTAGCCCTAAATAAGCTGATAAATAACAACCAGATCATGATACGCCCCGCCGACAAAGGGGGCGGCATAGTGATACAGGACAGAAAAGACTATGAATCCGAAGCACTGCGAATTCTCAGCGACACAACATATTATGAAAAAATTAACACAAACCCGTTCCAGAGATAACAAAAGACCATAATATACTACTCAAAAATTCTACCATTTACCAGAAATACACAAAAACACCCAAAATCCCCCAGGACGACCAATTATCTCAAACACAAACTGTGCCACCAGTAACCTATCACAATACCTAGATCTGTTCCTACAACCTTATGTAAAACAACTCCCAAGCTACCTATATGGCTCCAGTCAGCTCATCCGTGAACTAGAAGATATACATTGGCAACCAGAGTATGCCCTACCCACATTAGATGTTACATCCTTATATTCAAATATAGAACATGAACTGGGGATTCAGTGTGTAAAAAACACTTTACTCAAAGACAAAACACTGGGAATAGCACAAATCGAGTTCCTCATTGAAGGCCTCTTCATACTTCATACTCAAAAACAACTACTTTATATACAGTGACGTAACATACCACCAATGCAGAGGGACCGCAATGGGGACACGAGTAGCGCTGTTCTTTGCAAACCTGTTCATGGGGGAATTTGAAGACGTCCACGTCTGGAATCACATGCTATACAAAAACCACATAATATACTTCAAGAGATACATAGGACACTGCCATAGATTTCTGCCAGACCCTCAATTCCACCGACTGGGGAATCCCTTTTACTCCCAATTACAATAAATCGGCCATCAAATTTCTAGATATCATAATCACCAGCACAAAAGACAAACTAACTACCAAAATATATTTCAAAACACGAAACAGCTATATACATTTCTCCAGTTTCCACCACAAAAAATGATTAAACAACATTCTGTACAGCCAATACAAAAGAATCTGCAGGAACTGTACCAATACGGAAGACTTTAAAGAACAGGCAAAAACCCTACAGAGGAGACTTACAGATAAAAAAAAATACCCCAAAAAAACTCATCCAGAATGCATACAAGAAAAAAACTTGAGATTTACTGGATCTACCAACTAAACACCCTCATGTCACAAGGTTTAAATGAAATTCAAGAATTAATTGTGTAAAAAACTGAGATCTTATCAAATAACAGCGAAATATGTACTCCATATATACACAAACCTATCTACTAGATTATTGTCTATATATAAAAAGAGAATACATTTTTAAATAAAAAATAAATAAATGCTAGACAGAGACCAGACCTAGAATTGCTAAGCTTCTTTTTTGGGTATGCCCACACGATCACAAGTAACCTATTAGCCCCTAGGAACCAGAACTACAGGTGGTGCACATAACGTCCGTGTACGTTTTCATAGCAGACCAGTAAGAACGGGGGATTCTACATGCCTTCTACTGTAGTAAAGTGATTAGGCCCAAAACACAGTGGGGTAGAGGTATTCTTAAGATGGACACCTCCCCACCCCATAGAACTTTTTACCCCTAAAGGTGCAGCAATATATTCCTGCACACATAGAGGAATTTCCCTTTCTTCCTTTTAGTCATTGCATATATATATATATATATATATATATTCTTTTAACCCATATATACATTTTAAATGTCACTCTTTTTCAATCCCTCTTTTGCAATTGGGGCATTGACCCTGTTCCCCATCACTACTAATATTATTACTAATTGATTAATTTTTCTCCCATGCTTACCACTACTCTGTATGTCTAGTTAATTCTTAATCTCCTCTACCCCCCCCCCCCCACATATACCTCATAACCCTTAAAAAAGAAGAAATTCATCTATTTAATCAATAAATAGATAAATAAACACAGCATGCTCGCAATGAACCCATGACCACCCCCCCAGAACATTGTCAGGAACCAGATGCCCAGCACCAGTAACCCTTTAGCCTGAAGGCAATGATAGCCTCATGGCAGTGACCCAATACCTTTTCTATTATTTACTATATAACCCCTGTATCCTCTTCCTAACAGAGCACCAGCAGCTATCAATACAATAATCCCAAAACTGTATATCATTCTCCAGAGCCGCACTGGTGCCCCATTACTTTAAATACCCACTAAAACTCCTCTCCACCCAATATATGGAGCCCTTGCATATACATCAGCATTCTCCCTCTTACACGTGCACAATGCGCTCCAGAGACAGAGTCTCTTGTAATCTTGCTCCACTAATCCAAAACACTAAAAATTACCACACGTTCTCCTTGATCAAGATATGGAGCTCTGCGTCTACACTCGCTCCTCATCCTTCTCCCGCGCTCCACAATCCATGCCTCCTGCACCTGTCACCCCGCGGCCGCTACCTCTGTTTTATTTTATTTTAGGGTATAGATCCCTGGAGTTCATATAGCCACAATAGGTTCCCCGATAACAGGGGTTCACTCCACTGAGTCTATAATTACTCCACATACATAAGTCAGCCCGCAACATTCCAATGTGTATCTGGAATATGATACACATTCCCTCTGACTCAACATTATGTAACAACAAAATAATAAAAAAGGTGTAAAACCAATAGATCATGTATACCATTTACTACCCTTGCAAGCCACATACGAACAACACACTCAACACTGCCTTCAGAATCCCTATCAGGCAATGTCACTCACAGAACCCCCCCCCCCCCCACCCCCGCCTGTGCGCCAAAACAACTGTTTTTAAAGCAAGCATTGTAATGTATTGTCATAGCAGATTGTCCTGATGAAGAGGGATTTTTCTACCCTCGAAACGCGTAGACTTTTCTGTAAATAAAGCCACCTATTCATTCACCCCATTGGTGACAGTCTGGATTTCTCCAAGCAAGAGCTGACAAAAGCGCTAAACAATCATTTTTATTTTTCAACTGAAAAGAGGTAGTAGGGAGAGAGAGGCAGAGTAAAGGGGAGAGAGGAAGAGAAGGGGAGAGAAGGAAAGGAGTTAGCAGAGATAGAGAGGGAGAATGATGGGAAGAGGGGAGGATTGAAAGAAGGCAGCAGGGAGAGAGAGGAAGAATGATGGGGAGAGAGGAAAATAGAGAAAAGAGGTAGTAGAGAGAGGGAGAATGACGGGGAGAGGAGAAGTGAGAAAAGAGAGGAAGAAAAAGAAAGAAAGGGAAATTGATGAGGAGAGATAGAAAAGCGGGTAGCAGGGAGAGAGGGAGAATGATGGGGAGAGGGTATGAGAGAAAAAGGAAGTAGCAGGGAGAGAGGGAAAATGACGAGGAGAGGGGAAAAGAAAGAAAGTAGGTAGGAGGGAAATACGGAGAATAATGGGAGAAGAGTAGAGAGAGAGGAAAAAAAGAGAATAACAAGGAGAGAAGGAGGGAGAAAAAGGAAGAAGTATCAGGGAGAAAGAGGGAGAATGAAGGAAGAGGAGAGAGAGAAAGGAGGTGTCAGGGAGAGAGAGGGAAAATGAAGGGTAGTGTGAAAGAAAGAGAAAGGACCTATCAATTGGAAAGAGGGAGAATGAAGGGGAGAGAGGGAAAGGAGGTAGCAGGATAGAAAGAGGGAGAATGACAGGGAGAATGACAGGGAGAGGAGGACAGAGATAAAAGAGGTAGCAAGGAGAGATAGAAAATGCCTGGACTAGGGGAGTAGAGAGAAAGAAGGTAGCAGGGAAATAGGAAGAATGATGGGGAGGGAGAGAGAAAGTTGGTAGAAAGAGAGGGAATATGATGGGGAGTTGGGGATAGAGAAAAGAGGTAGCAGGGAGAGAGAAAGAGAATTAAGGTGAAAGGGCAAGAGAGGGAGAGGAGATAGCAGAGAGAATGAAGGGATTTGGAGATGAGAGAAAGAAAAAAGCGGGGATAGAGAGGGGGAATGATGGGAATAGGAGAAGAGTGAAAGGAGGTACAGTAGCAGGGAGAGAAAGGCAGAAAGGGGGAGAGAGGGAAAGGAGGTAGCAGAGATAGAGAGGGGGAGAATGACAGGAAGAGGAGAGAGAGAGAGAGAGAGAGAGAGTGGGAGAATGAAGGTTAGAGTGAGAGAGAGAGAAAGGAGATATTAGGGAGAAAGAGGGGAAGAGGGGGAAAGGAGGTAGCAGGGAGATAGGGGTAAAATGACGGGAGAAGGAAAGAGATACAAAGGGGGTAGTGCGAAAAGTAAGAATGAAGGCAAGAGGAGAAGAGAGAGAAAGGAGGAAGCAGGGAGAGGGTGAAAGAATGATGGGTTGAGGGGAAGAGAGATAAAGGAGGTTGCAGTGAGAGAGAGGGAGAATGGTGGGCGAGAGAGCAAGAATGATGGGAAAATGAGAATCAAAATGAAGGGTAGAGTGAGGGAAAGAGAAAGGAGTTATTAGGGAGAATGACAGGGAGAGGGGGAGAAAGGGAAAGGATGTAGCAGGGAGATAGGGCGAGAATGACGGGAGAAGAGAAGATAGAGAAGGAGGTAGTATGAAAAGTAAGAATGAAGGCAAAAGGAGGAGAGAGAGAGGAGGTAGCAGGGAGAGAGTGAAATGATGATAGAGTGAGGGGAAGAGAGATACAAGAGGTAACAGGGAGAGAGAGGGTGAATGGCGGGGAGAACTGTAGAGAGAGAAAGGAGGTAGTAGGTGGCGAGAGGGTGAATAATGGGGAGAGCAGGAGATAGAGAAGTGTGGTAGTTGGAAAGAGAGGGAAAATGCAAAGAGAAAGAGTAGGTAGCAGGGAGAAAGAGTGAGAATGACGAGGAGGTGGTGGTGGGGGTACACAGGATGTAGCCAGGAAAGGGATAAAGAATGACGGGGAGAGGGCAAGATAGAGAAAGGAGGTAGTAGGGAGATAGAGGGAGAATGACGGAGAGAAGGGAAGAGAGAGAAATGAGACAGCAGGGAGAAAGAGAAAATGAAGGGGGGAGAGGAAGATAAAGAAAGGAGGTATCAGGAAGAGAGCGAGAAGGATGTAGAGAGGGCAAGAGAGAATAAGGAGTAGGCAAGGAGAGAGAAGGAAAATTGCAAGGACAGGGGAAGAGATAGAAAGGAGGTAGGGAGAAAGAAGGAGAATGACTGGAGAAGGGAAGCAGCTATAGTGAGCAAGAATGACAGGGAGAGGGAGACAAAGAAAAGAAGTAGTGGGAAGATTGAGGGAGAATGAAAGCGAGAGGGAGAGAGAGAGAACAGATGTAACAGGAAGAAAGAGACAATGAAGGTAAGAAGTGATGATTGAGAAAGGATATAGCAGGGGGAGAGAGGGAGAATGACGGGGAGAAGGGACGAGAGAGAAAGGAGGTAGTACGGAAAGTAAGAATGAAAGAAATAGGAGAATGATGGGGTGAGGGGAAGAGAGCTACAGGAGGTAGCAGGGACAGGGAGAGGGAGAATGATGGGGTGAGGGGAAGAGAGCTATAGGAGGTAGCAGGGACAGGGAGAGGGAGAATGATGGGGTGAACTGTAGAGAGAGAAAGGAGGTACTAAGTAGAGAGAGGGAGAATGATAGGGAGAGCAGGAGATAGTGAATTATGGTAGTTTGAGATAGAGGGAAAAATGCAGAGGGAAAAATGAGGAAGCAAACATAGAGTGGGAAAATGACCACGAGAAGGGAATAGGTAGCAGAGAGGGAGAATTATGGAGAGAAGGTAAGAGAGAGACAGGAGGTAGCAGGGACAGAGGGAGAATGACAGGGAGAGGGGAAGAGAGAGAAGGGAACAGAGTAAGGAGACAGAGGGTATAAGAGAAGGACAGGTTGAAAGATAGGGTGAGAGATAGAAAGAGGTGGGAGAGGGAGAGCGGCAGAGTGGTGGGGATAGTAGAAAAGATAGAAAGTTATAAAGAGAGAGGGAGAAGAAGATATAAAAAGGATACATAGGGCTGGTGAGGGAGAGGGGGAACAAAAGAGACCGAGATGATGAGAGAGAGGGAAAGAAAGGAAAAATGTGGATGAAAGAGGGGGGGGGGGGTGTAGAAAGAGAGGAGGGAGAATGATAGCAGGAGAGATGGGGAGAAAAGGGTGGATGAATTTGAGATAGAGAGAGATAAATAATGGCAAAAATTGGGTAGAGATAAAGTGGGAGAGAAGGAGAGGAAGAAAAGCATAGGGGAACAGGGTTTGATGGAGAGGGGAAATGTAAGAGATGGATAGAGGGAGGTGCAGAGAGAAGGTGTGGAGGAGAAGAAGCAGAGGAGGATGGAAAAAAGAGGGAGAGATGGAACGAGAAAGTGAGAAACAGTCAGACAGTAGAGCGAAAGACAGAGCATGGAAGGGAGGAGTTAGTGGCTGAGCGAGAGAGGATAGAGGTGGAGGGTGATGAGTTGGACAGACAGGGGAAGAGAGTGGGAAAGGAGAGGAGGTGTGGGAAACAGGGAAGAAAAAGAGACAGGAATGTAGATGCAGCACCTTTCTTTTTTCTCTTCTCTGCCTTGTGCTCCATCATTTTCATTTTCTGGTTCGAACAATTGCAGTGGAGTCAGATTAAAGACCAGTTACTTTCTCCAACTAAAATATTTCTTCTGCAGTGTACCTCTGTAAATGACAATAGCAAAGGCTATCGTAGACATACATTACATTAGTTATGCCCACACTGTAAAACTTTCACAGTAGTTATACCTACATTGTGCCCCGCCCCTTCACAGTAGTTATGCACTATGTGCCCCTTCACAGTAGTAATGCCCATTGTGCCCCTTCATAGTAGTAATGCCCATTATGCCCCTTCATAGTAGTAATGCCCATTATGCCCCTTCATAGTAGTAATGCCCATTATGCCCCCTTTATAGTAATAATGCCCATTGTGCCCCTTCATAGTAATAATGCCCATTGTGCCCCCTTCATAATAGTAATGCTCATTGTGCCCCCTCCATAGTAGTAATGCCCATTGTGCCCCCTCCATAGTAGTGATGCCCATTGTTCCCCCTTGATAGTAGTAATGCCCTCTATGCTCCCTTTATAACAGTAATTCCCTGTGTCCCCCCTTTATAACAGTAATGCCCTCTGTTCCCCTTTATAACTGTAATTCCCTCTGTGCCATCTTTATAACAGTAATGCCCTCTGTGCCCCCTTTATAACATTAATTCCCTCTGTGCCATCCTTATAACAGTAATGCCCCCTGTGCCCCCTTTATAACAGTATTTCCCTCTGTGCCATCTTTATAACAGTAATGCCCTCTGTGCCATCTTTATAACAGTAATGCCCTCTGTGCCCCCTTTATAATATTAATTCCCTCTTTGCCACCCACCTTTATAACAGTAATGCCCTCTGTGCCATCTTTATAATAGTAATGCCCTCTGTGCCTCCCTTTATACCAGTAATTCCCTCTGTGCCCCCTTTATAATAGTAATGCCCTCTTTATAACAGTAATGCCCTCTGTGCCCGCTTTATAACAGTAATGCCCTCTGTGCCACCTTTGTGTTAAAAAAAGGGGAAAAAAATACAGTACCTACTTACCTTGTCCCATTCCTGAAGCTCACAGTCCTCTCTCCCCTGCAGACATAGATCACTCTGCCGCACTGTGTGCGCGGAGCTTATGCAGATTCCTGGGCTGCAGGCTCCTCCCACACAGGCCGGCAGCACGATCTGTGCCTGCAGGCTGAATGGTGGAGCGGGGAGAAGTCTTTCTGCGTCACCATTTTGTGCGCCGCTGGCCTGAAGGAGGGGAGGAGCGCAGGTAGCTGAGTGACAGGACCAAGGGTCCCAGGGCTTCAGCAATGAGTACTTCCAGGCCCCCCTTAGCATGCCACTGTTCAGTATCACCGGCTTGTAAAACTGCCTTATTCAAATGAGAAGTCAGCTAACAGTTCTCAGGCTGAGCTAAATGAATACATTGGTCATATAATATTTAATGATAATTACATATGTACTGGTTTTATTATAAGTATATACATACGCAGCAATTCCCCAAAATGCATCATAGAAACATAGAATGTGTCGGCAGATAAGAACCATTTGGCCCATCTAGTCTGCCCAATATACTGAATACTATGAATAGCCCCTGGCCCTATCTTATATGAAGGATGGCCTTATGCCTATCCCATGCATGCTTAAACTCCTTCACTGTAGACACATAGAATGTGTCGCCAGATAAGATCAGTAGAGTGGCTTCTTATAGGAATGGCAGCAGTATGCTCTACAACAGCAGTATATCAGGCAGTTCATGGATTTATACCTTTCAGCTCTCAAAAGTCCCAAATTCTGTCCTAATTACTTTCAGTATCTCAAATGCAGAATTTAAAATGACCCTAATGGTAAATGATATCATTTTGGTTGCTACCTCTATACTTAGTTCTATGATTCATTATAATATGGAATCAGCATTACATATCTATAGAGTTGATACAAGTTCTGGTCACTATTATGAGCAGAATATACATGTTAATAAAATCTTTGGCTCTAGTGTAAAGTAATCAGCATTATATGCCAATGTACTGACTAAGCCTTGGATATACTGTACCTGCCCTGACGTATACCCCATATGTCAGTGAGATAAGTATGGCAGAGGCGTAGATAGCAGCGGTGCAAAGTCCCCTAAGTCAAATGGCATGGCGGGGCCCACCAGGATTGGAATGGCCTGGCAAGCACGGAGGATGCCGATACAGTTCAAGCCTGTGGTTGAGCAGGAAGCCAGAGTCCCCCCCATGCCATGCCCTCAAAATGCTCTAAACATAATGCCCCCGAATCACAAACAACCCAGAATTTAAGTGGTTGTCCAGTAGTTAAAAATAAAATATTGCAGCATTCGGAGCTGTTACGCCCCCGCCACTATAGTATGAGTGCTTTGTGCATGTGACGTGTGGGACTTTCTGACATCATTGCTGCGTATATAATGACAGGGATATAATGGGCATGTGTGTGTGGGTGATATGCACACTGATGTGCAGGTGTATGGCAGGTGTATGGCATGTGACCACTGCAGCCAATCAGTATCCTCAGCACTAGAACACTGGTGATTGGCTGTAGGAGTAACATGATGGCTCTGTCTGTCCAAGTGAATACTACAGAGCTGTCCCTTTGAAGTGAATGGGGACGCCATACTTGTAATTACACTGCTTGCCCCTGAAATTGCTGCGGCAAGCAGGTAAACAGATCAGAGACGGCAGCACTCCTACGAGCTCCTAACAGCTGATCGGCGGGGGTGCCTGGAGTCGGACCCCCCACAGATCTCATATTGATGACTTATCCTGAGGATAGGTCATCAATAGTAAAAAGCTGACAACCCCTTTATTCATGACATACCATGCAAATCATCAGAACCATTAGGATCAAACTACATCAAGCAACATCATCTTAGAGGCAGATATCTTGTGTCCAACCTTAGTATCCAAAATGCCTCCTGTGACAGCAGCTTTTTCTTCCAGTCCCCAACCCGTAAGGGACATTTAACCCGTTCAGTAGTCACGTATGTCAATGAAGTGCTTGGCAGCTCCTGCAGTAGCTCCAGATGTGTTGTTAATGTAAGATAAATGTTCAGATATATGCTTTCCACCAATAATCTTATATCGTCTTGGTTCAAAATATGTAAATATTTGAGAATAATTCTTCTGATTTCCTTAAATTGTTCACTGAAATATGTGGAGAATGTCACCGTGGAGTCAGTATTCTTTTTGCACATCCATCGATCACCAAACAGGAGAGAGTCTTGAGTCTTGCAGTGACTTATTTAGGGCATTGTTTTTGGGGGTACGGGCAATCACCCCGAAACCGCTGTCTGCAGATCAGGTGCTGGCTCATTTAATATCTGAGTCATGTCTCAAGGCCTGACTTATAGGATAGCTGCCTTACATCTGGTGGCACTAGAGGCAGAGCTTGTTAAGAGCTCATTTGCACCCCTTTCTATTTAGGGAATTGTTTTTTCTTTTATAGCCCCTGTCCTGTAACCTCTGAGCAATAATATCACACTGTGCATCAAATAAAGTACCATTAGAGCATGTCCTTTAAGCTCAGACAAACTCCCCATACGGTCTACCTTCAATGGTATGGACGGTATAGCAGCTAATTGCATGTAGAATACTATTACCTGCAGATGTTTTACGATAAATAGTGCATTGAATTCTTTCCAAAGGATCCCCTCCCAAATCCAGATCCAGAAAACAAGTCTGATTTGAAGGAGCAGAAGCTGTAAATCTCAAATAAAGTTCATTGTTATTAATATAATTGATGAAGTTCGCTATGGCCGCCTCACAACCCCTCCAGACGATCAAAATGTCGTCAATGAAGCGACTGTACCCTTCACTTGAAAGGAGCGAGTACTTTTAATTACACTATGCTGCTGCTGCAAACAAGTGCGCGCATGGAGCGCCACCTCCTCTACTAACAGCTGATCAGCGGGGGTGCTGGGTGTCAGCCCCCCGCCGATCCGATATTGATGACCTATGCTGAGGGTAGGTCATCAATATAAAGAGGCTACACAACCCCTTTACAGACATATTTGGATGGACATTACATTCTGCGCCGACTGTGTTCCCTAATGCCCCCAAACACTATACTGTAGAAATAATAATGCCATACAGATAGTCCACCTGTAGTAACAGTGCTTCCCAAAGTCCCACTAATACTAAAAATTCTCTCCCTGGTGGCCTCATTAGTAATAGTGTCCCAATAGTGATAATGCTCCATAAAAGTAGCCCTTGTAACAGTAGTGTCCTCCATACTGCACCAAATAATAACACTCCCCAATAGTACCCCCATAGTAGTAATAATGCCCCATAATAGAGATACATTTCTTTATAGTGCTTCCGATGGTAAGAAAACCACCTATAGTAACAGTAAGGATTATTTAACAAAATACCCAGTTTATTATTAATAAATGGCTGAGGTGACTTCTAGGCACAGAGACAGGCCAGCCGATATACTCTTTCTCTAAGTCGCTGCAGGGACCCCCAAAATCAACTTAAAGCGGGCCCCCATAATAAATTTACCTGGTGGACCCTAAGCATCCCAGCCCAACCCTGTCAGTAAATACAGGTATGCCGCATGCTATGTGTATAGACTGGCACTTACCTGCAGATGCCAATAAAATCTAGACGAAGAGGCGTCTTCTAGGAATAAATGGACCAGTCAGAACACAAAGTCCTCCTTGGATGGTCAGTCAGGAATAAGTGCAGTTGGTACCCGTCCTGATTGTGGCAGTTGATCTCTGTAGTCATAGCAACCATTGTAAATTATAACATTCCGTGCATGCTTTCTGACATCTTTGAGTCACATGACTTAGCTGTGGCCAATCAGAGTCCGTGTCACAAAGTAGATTTAGAGCAGAGATCTATCCATATCACTTTGTAAGATCAGTGAATAGCATTCACATGACTTAACATTCAGAGAACAGGACAGAGAGCTACCCCATAATGTACAATGTGCCTACTGCAAATCAGTCACAAGAGAATAGAAGACATAGTTGGAGGTTGGATTGGATAACTCCTTTTATAGAAAGTTATCACTAAAGCGGTTGCCTCATCTCGCCGTTAGCGGCTCGCTTTTTCAGTAGCTCCTATTGCAGAACATGGAAGCTACAGAAACAGTGTAAGGGCTCATGCACATGAACGTATTTTCTTTCCTTGCCATTCATTTCAATGGGTCCGCAAAAAAATGGAAGTTACTCTGTGTGCATTCCGTTTCCGTATGTCCGTATTTCCGCTCCTCAAAAAAAGCGGAGGGTCCGTGGAAAAATCGGAAAATGCACCGTTTGGCAGCCGCATCCGTGATCCGTGTTTCCTGGCCGTGAAAAAAATAGGACCTGTCCTATTTTTTTCACGCCCAACGGTTCACGGACCCATTCAAGTCAATGGGTCCGTGAAAAATCACGGATGCACACAAGATTGTCATCCGTGTCCGTGATCCGTGTCCGTTTTTTCCTATCATTTCAATGGCAAACTTGACTTAGATTTTTTTTTTCATTTTTTATGTCCGTGGATCCTCCAAATAAAGAAGGAAGACCCACGGACGAAAAAACGGTCACGGATCATGGACCTACAGACCTCGTTTTTGCGGACCTTAAAAAAAACGGTCGTGTGCATGAGGCCTTACATGCAGCGACGTCTCCTCGGATGCACATGTTCTCTTTCCTCATCTTCTCTATTCTCAGAATGTCCTCATTGCCCCCAAATACTATACTGTAGAAATAATCGTGCCATACGAATCATCCCTGTGTAGTAACAATGCTGCCTAAAGTCCCAGTAATGCTAATAATTCTCTTCCAGAGTATCCTCATTAGTAATAGTGGCCAGCAGGGATATGCTGCACAAAAGTAGCCTTGTTAGCAGTAGTGTCCTCCATATTGTACCAAATAATGGTAACACCCCCAAAGGGTATCCCCGTTAGTAGTAATATTGCCCTATAATAGAAATAATTAGTGTAATAAAGCCCCCCCCCATAGTAACAGTGATAAAGCCACCCCTTCCCATAGTGAACCAGCAGTAAAATTGCCCTCAAAGTGCCCCCAGTATTGATAAAGACCCCCCATAGTGCTCTTTGTGGTGATAAAACCCACATTATGCCCCAAAAAGTAATAAAGCCCCTCTATAGTGCCCCCAGTAGTTATAATGCTCCCATATAGTACCCACAGTAATTATAATACTGCTCTATAGTGCCCCAGTAGCTTAAACGGTCCTTGATAGTAACCCCAGAAGCCTAAATGATCCCCTACAGTGTCCCTGGTAGTTTAAATTGCCCCATATAGTGTCCCCAGTAGTTTAAATGGTTCCCTATAGTGCCCCCAGTAGTTTAAATGGTCCCCTATGGTTTCCCAGGAGTTTCAATAGTCCTATATAATGTCCCCAGTAGTTATAATGCTCCCATATAGTACCCACAGTAATTATAATACTGCTCTATAGTGCCCCCAGCAGCTTAAACAGTCCCCAGAAGCTTAAACAGTCCTCTACAGTGTCCCTGGTAGTTTAAATGGCCCCATATAGTGTCCCCAGAAGTTGAAATGGTTCCCTACAGTGCCCCCAGCATTTTTAATGGTCCCCTATGGTGCGCCAGTAATTTCAATAGTTCCGTATAATGCCCCCAGTAGTTATAATGCTCCCATATAGTACCCACAGTAATTATAATACTGCTCTATAGTGCTCCCAGCAGCTTAAACGGTCCCCAGAAGCTTAAACAGTCCCCTACTGTGTCCCTGGTAGTTTAAATAGCCCCATATAGTATCCCCAGTAGTTTAAATGGTTCCCTATAGTGCCCCGGTAGTTTAAATGGTACCCTATGGTGCCCCAGTAGTTTTAATAGTTCCATATAATTCCCCCAGTAGTTATAATGCTCCCATATTGTCACGAGGGTGTCAAGAGCCACGTCTGACTCCGTTATACCCGGGGTCAGGAAGTCGCAGCGGGTGGCTGCGCGCTCCATGTCTAAAGATCACGTTGTTTCTTAGTGATTGTTTTCTGTGTTTGCCTTGCAATCCTTTTTGTCTCACTCAGGGATCCGTAGCTTCTCCTCCTCAGCTGTTTCTTGTCTGCCACTCCCAACCTCCTTATATTCTCCTCTCACACTTCTCTAGTTGCCAGTTATAGAGCTTCCTGCCTGGACATCTATACTGACCCACTGGAGCTGTGAATCCTGGTTGTTGTTCCAGAGTGCTTCCCTCCGGATCCCTGTTGGGCTTTTTGTTGTCTCCTGTTGTCACCCACCTGGGATTATATGTTTAGTCTGTATTGTCTGTCCTCCCCTTGGTGTTTTCCTTTAGAGCTAGTGGTGCGGACTAGTGTTCCCACCGCCCTGTTCACTATCTAGGGCTCATTTTAGGGAAAGCCAGGGTTTTAGGCACGTGATCGGCGTACGGGTGAGGAACCCGTCTAGGGACGTCAGGGCAGCCAGGTGCCAGCCGCAAGGTGAGTCAGGGGGTCACCACCTTCCCTCTCACTTGGGCAGGGCCTTCCTCTTTCCCTCCCTCTGTGTCACGTATGTGATAGTCACGCCGATCGTGATACATATAGTACCCATCAATAGTGCCCTATGGTACCCCCAGTAGTCTAAATAATAGCCTGTAGTAACCCCCAGTAGTATAAATGGTAGCCTGTAGTAACCCCCAATAGTATAAATGGTAGCCTTTACTGCTCCCATGGTGTGCAGCTCTTTGTTGAAAAGAAAAAAAACTTGAAATACTCACCTGATGCCCACCCCATGCTGCTGTCCATGATGTAGGCTGCACACCTCTTCCAGGCCAGACTGAGATCGCTCTGTCCAGGCGGAGGCGCACGATGATGTCATCTCGAACACGCGGACGTGACTGCCAGAATAACTCAGGCTGAAGGCTGGCCTAGAAGAGGCTTCTGGCCTTCATAATGCACAGCAGCTGAGGCATGGAGCCACAGTGTTCACTGCACATGCCATGAATACTGAACATAGCTCACAGACAGGGTTTATTTCTGCCGGATGCTACCAGTGGCAGAAAAATACTAGTTTTTTGCGGACTGTCTGTAAATCTACTGATGGTTGGCAACCCTGCATCATGGTGGTCCGGGCCAGATAGAAAAGATGGGAAAAGTGAATGATTTCGATCAGAGATGTCCACTGTAATCACTATGTTCTGCAGAACTGCTCACTGCATGGTGGTAATATTGGTGTTTGCAGAGTGTTTTTATAAGTAGCATGAGAAGTGATTATTACGTGGTATGTAATATTATTCAGTCAGTAGACAGTGGTAATGGTAGTGGTCATGGTGTGGTGTTACCTGGGGCGGGGGCTCACTCAGGTGACAGATGTGCTTTTGGCCCACCTCTGGCTCTAGTGTACAGTATTCAGCATTATATAACACTGCACTGGACACCTCTTGGATGTACCTGCCCTGACATATTATATACCCCAGATATCAGTGAGATACAGGTATGCCGCATGCTATGTGTATAGACTGGCACTTACCTGCAGAAGCGGAGAAAATCTAGACGAAGAGGCGTCTTCTAGGAATAAATGGACCAGTCAGGACACAAAGTCCTCCTTGGATGGTCAGTCAGGAATAAGTGCAGTTGGTACCCGTCCTGATTGTGGCAGTTGATCTCTGTAGTCGTAGCAACCATTGTAACATTCCGTGCATGCTTTCTGACATCTATGAGTCACATGACTTAGCTGTGGCCAATCAGAGCCCATGTCACACATTCAAATGTTTACATGTACAGCAGAGATTTATCAATATGACCTTGTGAGATTGGTGAATAGCTTTCACATGCGGGGGGCAGCCGGGCACATGCCCCAGTAGCAGAGGCTGGGGGGCACACCCTCTATCAGTGATGGCTAACCTTGGCACTCCAGCTGTGGTAAAACTACAACTCCCAAGATGCCCCCTTGCTTGGCTGCTCTCAGAACTCTGTAGAAATAAATGGAGCATGCTGGGAGTTGTAGTTTCACCACAGCTGGAGTGCCACGGTTAGCCATCACTGCGTCTAGGTAGTTCATTTCCATGGAGAAGCAGGGAGCCGTCTGCCGTTATTCTGTACAATTGGCTCATGCTGACCCCATGAAGAATTTAGGATTGCTATACAGGCATTTCTGCTAAAACACTGCCCCCTGCTGAGGTTCTAGAGGACTGCACCTGAGCTCATCCCTGTACAGTGCACACAGACGGGCACCACACACAGCGAGTACAGCTGCCCACACTGCCCCCTGCTGAGGTTCTAGAGGACTGCACCTGAGCTCATCCCTGTACAGTGCACAGGGGATACAGACGTGCACCACACACAGCGAATACAGCTGCCCACACTGCCCCCTGCTGAGGTTCTAGAGGATGGCACCTGAGCTCATCCCTGTACAGTGCACAGGGGATACAGACGTGCACCACACACAGCGAGTACAGCTGCCCACACTGCCCCCTGCTGAGGTTCTAGAGGATGGCACCTGAGCTCATCCCTGTACAGTGCACAGGGGATACAGACGTGCACCACACACAGCGAGTACAGCTGCCCACACTGCCCCCCGCTGAGGTTCTAGAGTATGGCACCTGAGCTCATCCCTGTACAGTGCACAGGGGATACAGACGTGCACCACACACAGCGAGTACAGCTGCCCACACTGCCCCCCGCTGAGGTTCTAGAGGATGGCACCTGAGCTCATCCCTGTACAGTGCACAGGGGATACAGATGTGCACCACACACAGCGAGTACAGCTGCCCACACTGCCCCCCGCTGAGGTTCTAGAGGACTGCACCTGAGCTCATCCCTGTACAGTGCACAGGGGATACAGATGTGCACCACACACAGCGAGTACAGCTGCCCACACTGCCCCCTGCTGAGGTTCTAGTGGACTGCACCTGAGCTCAGCCCTGTACAGTGCACAGGGGATACAGACGTGCACCACACACAGCGAGTACAGCTGCCCACACTGCCCCCTGCTGAGGTTCTAGTGGACTGCACCTGAGCTCAGCCCTGTACAGTGCACAGGGGATACAGACGTGCACCACACACAGCGAGTACAGCTGCCCACACTGCCCCCTGCTGAGGTTCTAGTGGACTGCACCTGAGCTCAGCCCTGTACAGTGCACAGTGGATACAGACGTGCACCACACACAGCGAGTACAGCTGCCCACACTGCCATTTCCAGGACACTGTGCACGTGATCCGTGTCACATGACTCCCAATCCCAACTTCAGTTTCTCTCCTGTCACATCCAAGTCAACTGGTGGGCGGGGCTGAGGTGACGATCACGTGACAGCCCAGGGCTTCCAGGAGAGGTTGTAGCTGTACTGTAGGTAAGTGGCCACTAATGGGGCGCCATTGCTGGCTGCCGCGGCTCACACGCAGTGCCGCCTGTGTCTGCCTGCTCCCCAGCTAGACGCATGTTCTGTGTATTACTGTATGCTGTGAATTCGTACACTGTATATAAAACACCGCATTGCAGTGACTCCTCACATGTCACATGCCCTCTGCACTTGGTAATTAGTTCTAAGGCTCTGTTCACACTTTCCAGTTTTCTTATCACAGCAGGCAGGGCTCATGGGACGGACCTGAACAGACTCTGCATTTACAATGGGATTATCACCAGGTTTTGGTCAGAATATGGCAGAACTCTACTTGTCAGGGGCAGCAGAAGCCTGATGGACCAGATCCAGGATCTCAGTGTGAACCGGCTGACACCATACCTCCCAACTTTGTAAACCAATAAAGAGGGACACAAATTATATCCACACTAGGCCGCCTCTAACTCTGCCCAAAACATACCTATACACCTAATCCCACCCAGTCCACATAGTCATTATTCCCCCTTCATGCCACTGCACAGTAGTTATGCCCACATTGTGCCCCTCAGTAATATGCCCACAATGTGCCCCTCACAGAAAGTAAAAAAAATAAACACCACATACTTACCTTCTCGCGAGCATTACGGAGCGGAAGCACTACAGAGTACTTCCATGGTATTTCAATACGTGCCTCCACATCACAAAAAAATAGAACATGCTGTTATTTTTTTACAGTATGGACGGATCGCGGATGGTGCCGTGCATTGGTGACTGCAATTTTAAACTTTTTTTTATCTAACGTATACGGTACGTCAAATGGAGGCTTGAAATGTGGTGAACCCACCGTTATACCTTATGTCTGTGGAGTCTCCAATCCTGGTTTTGGCTCACAATCACTGACCAAACACTGATGTGTGAATGAGACTTAAAGGGGTATTCCTGTAGATAAAAATCAGATCGGTGGGGGGCGCTGTACTCGCCTTTTTCCAGAACTCCCATAGAAATGAAAGGAGCAGCCGCGCACATGTACGACCGTCCGCTCTTGTCATTTCACGGTAGCAGCAGGGGGTATGGGGCCCCCGTGGAGCTCCCAGTGGTAGGAACCCCACTGATCTGATATTTATCCCCTCTCCTGTGGATAGGGGATAACTTTTACCTACCGGAATATCCCTTTAAGGTGCATCTGCATCGGAGGCTCTGTTTAATAGTTTAGCATGTTGCTCTGTTTTGCAAGGTAAAATGGACACAGTAACAGTAACCGCGACAAACCGCATTACGGGCAATGGAGCTCAGTGCAAAGTGAGGTCAATGCTACCTGTATACATTCCTATGCCCTGAGCTCCCCCTAGTGGTGGCTGCAGGCAGCCAGTTTTATAGTATACTGTGTGAGAAGAAGCAGTGCTCTATAGCTGTATGGGGAGTTGTATTTATGCCAGTTGTCTACTGAGAACATGGTGTCCAGAATGACCACCATAGTTATTATGCACCTGTTCCACTTTTACTGAAATGGAAATCTGGCAAAGTAGGCAAGGATCGCCACAACTCTTAGACTCTAAGGCTGGGTTCAGACCTGAGCGTTCTGCAACGAGCGCTCTGTATGCGCGATTGTACGGGCGTTTACAATCGCGCATACAGAGACAGGCGTGCACACATTGTCGCGCGTTCCCGAATATCTATGTGCGGGAACGCGCGACAAACGCCCAAAAAAAAGCTCAAGCACTTGTTTGAGCGTCGGGCGTTTTACAGCGCGATCGTACGCGCTGTAAAACGCCCAGGTGAGAACCATTCCCATAGGGAAGCATTGGTTCTTGCCTGTTGTGCGTTTTACAGCGCGTAGGAACGCGCTGTAAAACGCTCAGGTGTGAACCCAGCCTTAGGGTTGGGGAGACCCATACTATGTTTTGCTATGGGACCCTGTGATATCTGTTTGCACCTCTGTTCACCTAAGTGATCCCCCGCTGCTCCTATTCTACCACCGTGCACTGTACTTTCTCCTCTAGCGATGTCATCCCGCCACAGACAACTGGCCGCTGCAGTGAATCACTAGCCACGGTGGGGGACCTTACAGGTGTTGGCAGGTCACCTCTACAGCCAGTGATTGATTGTACTGGACACACGTATATGTTGAATCGTCATCACTGGAACAAGAAGCATTAGAATGGGAGCACTGGGGGATCAGGAGGTGAGTATTAATAGCCGGAGATCCACTTATCGCAGTACTGCTTGTGACTACCATGTGACTCAAAAAAGTTGCATAGAAAGAACTTTTAGGCTACACGTAGTAGAAAAAGTGGGCATTAAAAATGGACACATGGTCATTTTTCAACCATTTGTGCACGCATTTTCTGCCTGTTTTTAATGGGCATTTTTCACAGCCGTTAAAAATGGTAGCAAAATAAATCCCTCCCCTCATCCACTCGCACGCACAGAGGCAGGTGCTCCTTTCCTGATTGTGAAGGACCTGAGCTAACTGTGATGTCACTGCACGTTCTTAGCGTGATTGCGTAGTGACAAGATCACGCTGAGCGCAGGTCCTTCACAGTCAAGAGAGGAGTGGACTGCCTCTGCACCTGCATGTGGATGAGGGGAGTGATTATTTTTTTTTTATCCCTAAAAGGCCATATTGCACTAGTGTACCCGTTTTTATCTGTCCTTAGCTGGTTGCACTCGTGTCTAAGCGGCCGTTAAAAATTGTCCAATTGATTTCAACGGGGTCAGTCGTCCTATTTTTTGACGGCTGTTATTCACTGGCCGTTAAAAAAACGGTTTTGTGACTAGCCCCATAGACTGCAATGGTTCTGAAAACTACGGCGGTTTTTCACTGTGGTGCACATGTAGCCAAAACAACTGGTCTATCACCACACAAGAGCCCAATGCTCCGCAGCAATCTTTGGCCACTTTTACTTATTTTACTTACTATTTTGCAGTTTCTTATTTGGGTAATACATTAATTTAAAGGGGTTGTGCCGCGATTTATGTTGATGACCTATCGTCAGGATCATATGTGTGGAGAGGAGGCGGCTCTCCACGCGAGTACCGCTTCCTGTTCATTACACTGCACTTTGTCTCGGAAATGCAGTGTAATGATGATCACATGAATGGAGCGAGTACTTGTGATTACACTACGCCGCCGCTTCACAGGAAATGACGTGTAGTGTAATGACCAGGAAGCGGCACTTCAGGGAGTCGCACCTCCACAGAACGGATATTGATGACCTGTCCAGAGAATAGGTCATCGTTATAATTTGCTGCGCAACCCCTTTAAGGACAACATGTTTTCTGTCATGTTACCTTCCCTGTAGATCCGCATTCCTGTGGCTCCATACTGTGAAGCTTCAGGCACTACTTGTGCATCTAGGGGAGGATACCTCCGTAATACAGCATCCAATAAAGTATGCTAGGATTTTGCTTCTTTTGGATTCCTCTGAAAAAGCTTCTGTGTGAAATTGATGGGCGTAGAGAGAACCCGTGTGGCCTGTGTTACGTTTTGTGCAACTATAATAAACTTGTGTGCCTAAGCTGTTTCTGTCATGCCAAATATTACACAGCCTCCTTTGTCCAAGCAGACTTGGTCTACTGCCGTTGTAATCTATGTTTGTATGTTTTATAGTCATCTGTTCCTAGCAGGCGGAAACATGCATTCACAGCAAAAGTAAGAAACATAACTTTTTTGTTTTCAGATTTCATGAAATGGACAAGAAATTGCTGCTGGTAGATGTGGACTGTGGAGTAGACGATGCCCAAGCACTTATGGTGGCATTGGCGGCACCTCACGTTGAGATCCTGGGAATCACCTGCTGTCATGGAAACTCTACTATAGAAAATGTTTGCAGGAATGTTCTACGCGTCTTAAACACCTGCCACCGACTCCAGGTGCCGTTCCTGCTCCGAGGTTCATTTTCAGAATGTGTCACGTAAATACTCTTTATCAAAGAACCATTGCTACCAAAGCTGAACGTTCACTTTTGGGTGGGAATTGGATTGCTCTCAGACCTAAAGACAGTGATTACCCAGTGACTGCTCTCCCACTACCGAAGACAAAAGGCGTAGTCACTCTCGACACCATCTCCTGTCAGCGCCTGCATGGTAAAGCGTGGTCAGGCTTGCGCCCTGCTGCCCCATTCAGTGTATAGGGGGCTTAGGGTAACAACTCAGTGCATTGATAGGATTCCCCGGGGTATCAGAGATATTTCTCTTCTCCTATAGATACATAGGCGCACGTTATTAAGACCGGTATTTTAGCCCTGATGCTGGCGCTGGATCTCAAAAGTTACGGTATGTAGGGGCGTCGGCCTCTACATAACTGAGGCGTATCCACCGCCGATTCTAAATGTAAGACAGCTTCCTAGCTGTCTTACATTTAGACCATTTTCTACGCCAAACAGGCATAGAAAATGATGAATTAGACGAGCCACCCAAGCCACCTTTTTTACACCTGGCATGAGCGGGGATGAAGTCGCAGATTCTGCTGCAACATAGCATGCGACAGAATCTTTGCCAGATATATGCCACAAAAGTGGCGTATATCTCTTTGTAAATGACCCCCATATTGTCCATTATGGGATGATCCCTTTAAAGTGGACCTGACGTCTGTTTTAGTAACTACTTCCATTCCCCATGTAATAATCCTAAAGAATAGAGGGTGCTGAGCACTTCTGTGAGGATTCCTGGTTTGCAAATGAACTGGAACTAACAGCTCAGTTTCTTTTGCTCTACAGCCGGGATCGGAGGTATCTCCAATCCCCACAGTTAACCCTTTGATTGCGGCAGTCTGTGACCATATAATTTTCCTTCTGATTGGGTCTAAATGATATGATTAGAGGCTGATTAGGCCCTGGGCAGACCTAGAAAGGACTCCAGGACTGTAACTTCTAAATGATATGATTAGAGGCTGATTAGGCCCTGGGCAGACCTAGAAAGGACTCCAGGACTGTAACTTCAGTAATCCTTCTGCCAGGCACACTAGTGTTGTCCAAACCACAGTCTGTGCCATAGAGGCTCAGAGCATAATGTGTTAGCATGTCAATGAAAAAAAAAGTTAGGGCTGTTTAACCACTTCAACCCCCCTAGCTGAAACACCCTTAATGACCAGGCCACTTTTTACACTTCTGCACTACACTACTTTCACCGTTTATTGCTCGGTCATGCAACTTACCACCCAAATGAATTTTACCTCCTTTTCTTCTCACTAATAAAGCTTTCATTTGGTGGTATTTCATTGCTGCTGACATTTTTACTTTTTTTGTTATTAATCGAAATGTAAAGATTTTTTTGCAAAAAAATGACATTTTTCACTTTCAGTTGTAAAATTTTGCAAAAAAACGACATCCATATATAAATGTTTCGCTAAATTTATTGTTCTACATGTCTTTGATAAAAAGAAAATGTTTGGGCAAAAAGAAAAAAAATGGTTTGGGTAAAAGTTATAGCGTTTACAAACTATGGTACAAAAATGTGAATTTCCGCATTGTGAAACAGCTCTGACTTTCTGAGCACCTGTCATGTTTCCTGAGTTTCTACAATGCCCAGACAGTACAAACACCCCACAAATGACCCCATTTCGGAAAGTAGACACCCTAAGGTATTCGCTGATGGGCATAGTGAGTTCATAGAACTTTTTATTTTTTGTCACAAGTTAGCGGAAAATGATGATTTATTTTCTTTTATTTAGTTTTTCTTACAAAGTCTCATATTCCACTAACTTGTGACAAAAAATAAAATCTTCCATGAACTCACTATGCCCATCACAAAATACCTTGGGGTGTCTTCTTTCCAAAATGGGGTCACTTGTGGGGTAGTTATACTGCCCTGGCATTTTAGGGGCCCAGATGCGTGAGAAGAAGTTTGAAATCAAAATCTGTAAAAAATTACCGGTGAAATCCGAAAGATGCTCTTTGGAATGTGAGCCCATTTGCCCACCTAGGCTGCAAAAAAGTGTCACACATCTGGTATCGTCGTACTCAGGAGAAGTTGGGGAATGTGTTTTGGGGTGTCATTTTACATATACCCATGCTGGGTGAGAGAAAAATCTTGGCAAAAGACAACATTTCCCATTTTTTTATACAAAGTTGGCATTTGACCAAGATATTTCTCTCACCCAGCATGGGTATATGTAAAATGACACCCCAAAACACATTCCCCAACTTCTCCTGAGTACGGCGATACCACATGTGTGACACTTTTTTGCAGCCAAGGTGGGCAAAGGGGCACACATCAATGACAGGGGGGTGATCAGGGAGTCTATATGGGGTGATCATGGGTGATCAGGGGTTCATAAGGGGTTTATAAGTGACAGGGGGGTGTAGTGTAGTGTAGTGGTGTTTGGTGGTACTTTACTGAGCTACCTGTGTCCTCTGGTGGTCGATCCAAGCAAAAGGGACCACCAGAGGACCAGGTAGCAGGTATATTAGACGCTGTTATCAAAACAGCGTCTAATATACCTGTTAGGGGTTAAAAAAATCGCATCTCCAGCCTGCCAGCGAACGATCGCCGCTGGCAGGCTGGAGATCCACTCGCTTACCTTCAGTTCCTGTGAACGCGCGCGCCTGTGTGGGGGGTAAAGGGGTTAGCCACCTTTTGGTTGTATTTCTTTGGAAAACCCCCCTTCTGACCAGACCTGCAGAGGGAAGCATGGGTCCTGGCTCCTTTGTTCCCTGGCCTTGGCTGCTTTGCTCTCAACATCCGCTTTGGTGCCACTACAGTCAATGACTGGCCACAGCGATGACCTACCCCCTTTGCATCACATGACCAATTGACAACATGAGGGGAGCAAGTCTCTTCTGCGGCCAGTAATTGGTTGCAATGGCATCAAAGCGGATGTTGACAGATGAGGACCCAAGCAAGGCAGCCAAGGTCGGGGAGCAGGTAAATATGCTTTCCTTTGCCACGGGGGTGCACCTAGACTTTCTGCTGCCTGAGGCGAAAACAGAAACGGCGCCCCCCCCCCCCCCCCCCCTTCATGACAATTTCTTAACCTAACCCCTTTGCCACAATGAAAGCACTCATTGCCATGGCTCACCTGGCCTCATTGGTGGTGCACCCCTGCTTTGCTGGTCTCTCCAAAAGGGGGGGGGGGGAGGTTGCTTCCCCTCAAAAAGGTAGCCAACCCCTTTAAGAATTCCTGTTTTATTCTGTTATGTTTGTTACTTCAATGAGTTTCTATCTGTTTTGCAGATTCCTGTATATAAAGGTGCAGCTAGATCACTACTGGGAAATTCTCTCCATGCCAGTGGTTACCATGGAGTTGATGGGTTGGGTGATGTACCAGATTCTACATCTCCTGATCTTGACCTGCTACAAAAAGAGCATGCTGTTCTTGCAATGATAAGAATAGTAAATGAGTATCCCAGACAGGTGGGTTATCTAAAGATACATTCCAGTTTTATCATATAACATGGTTTAATAAGTCACTTTTGTTCTGGACGTTTCCTTTTGTAATTAGAATTGGACAAATAGCTAAATGGCCTGTGCACCTAAAAACTGCTGCTGGTGCCTAATGGTGTTTTGTGTAGATATAATGTGCCAACCTCTGGACTGGTATGACTTGGTGCAATGTAAAGTAAATGCATGCAGATTAGCAGAACTCTGTAGCCAGCAGAAGTGCATCTTGAATAAGCAAGATCCCTTAGTTTGGCTTCTTTGTCACGAGCGTATACTTCATCAGTATTGCAGCCGAATTCCTATTGACTCACGCAGCTGAAGAGGAAAAGAAGTCATCACATCTGGTCGGGACCCAAGTGTAGCATGTGTGAGGGCAAGGGAGGCGACAGCGTTAGAGGAGCGAGGGAGGGTAAGTACTGTGTATAGCATTGCCCCTCCACAGGTTAGTAACAAGCGCTTATTAGGAAAGATTCCCTAGACGTTACTGATGATATATTGATTCAATGTGATCCATAATACAGTATTGTGGCTCCATATTAGACACTTTTAGATATCCGCTGCCTTACGGAAATCCATATTCTGACCTCTATAACTTTTTTGTAGTTATGTGTACAGAGATCATTTTTTGTGGGGCAATCTGTACTTTTCAGTAATACCATTTTAAGGTGTATGTGACTTTTAATTACATTTTTTGGGGTAGGGGAAGTGACAAAAAAATGGCGAATTGGCCATTTTCTTCCGTTACACCATTATGGGATAAATATTGTTATATTTTAATAGAGTGTTTTTTCGCACCTGGCGATGCCCATGGTGTATATTTTTTTATTGGTTATGTATTTTTATTTTGGAGAAAGAGGGATGATTTAAACTTATATTTAATATATTAAATATATTTTTTAATATTTGAAAAAACATTTTTTTTTTTTGGACATCAAAAAATCCATCATAGAACACTCCATTTAACCCCTTAGTGACCACCCATACGTGTTTTTACGGCGGTCACTAAGGGGCCTTAGGCTGGGCCGCCGCGTTTTTACGGTCTAAGCGCTGCACGGACCCCCCGTGCAGCGGGGAGCGCGGACCCGGCTCTCACATGAGAGCCGGGACCCTGCTCTAACAGCCCGGACCGGCAGAAGTGCCGATCCGGGCTGTTTAACCCTTTACATGCCGGGCGCAATGGCGCCCGCTGCATGTAAAGTGGTGACAGAGGGAGCGGACTCCCTCTGTCTCCCATTAGCACCCCGAAAATAAGATCGCGGGGTGCTGATGTGTTCGGAAGCTTACCTTGCTTCCGTTCAGGGCCCCGAGCCTGTCTTCATTTCTCTCCAGCAGGCTGTGCCTCTCTGGCGCAGCCTGCTGGTCAATGTTTGAATAGCATTGCTATTGAAATGTAATGCCTTATAGAGATAATGCATTACATTTTAAAAGCAATCAAAATACTGTATATTATAGTCCCCTTGTGGGACTATTAAGTAGTAAAATTTTTTTTAAAAAAATACACATTTATTAATTTAAAAAAATGCTTTTTTTCCATTGAAAATACGCTTTTCAATGAAAAAAATTGCAAAAAGAAAATATCCCCCATATGTTTGGTATTGCCGCGTCCGTAACGACCCGGACTACATAAATATTACATAAATTATCCCCTATGGTGAATGCCGTAAAAAATAAAAATAAAAAAAAGACAGAATTTCTAATTTATTCTTAGTTTCCACCGAAAAAAACGTAATAACAAGCGATCAAAAAGCGCCATTTACTCCAAAATGATACCAATGAAAAATACAAGTTGTCCCTCAAAAATCAAGCCCTCACACAACTCCATAGAAAAAGAAAAAAAAAAGTTATGGGTCTTGTGAAGTGGCAATGCAAAATCATTTTTTTGGTTAATAAAAGGGGTTTTATTGGAAAAAAAAGTAGTAAAACGTAAAAAAAATTATAAGTATTTAGTATCACTGTAATCGTACTGACCCAGAGAATAAAGATATTATGTTATTTGTACCGAAAAATGAACGCCGTAAAATTTATAATGTAAAAACGCAGTGGCAGTATTGCTATTTTCCCCCATCTCCCTCCCAGAAAGAGTTAATAAAAGTTAATCAGAAAGTTATGTGTACCCCAAAATGGTGCCATTAAAAACTACAACTTGTCCCGTAAAAAAACAAGCCCTCATAAAGCTATATAGACGAAAAAATAAAAAAGTTATAGCTCTTGGAACGAGACCATGAAAAAAGGAAGAAAAACGCTTGGTCATAAAGGCCCAAACAGGCTTGGTCACTAAGGGGTTAAAGTATACCAACACATCGCTGCCACCTGCTGGCCTGTACTGGTATATTCTAGTAATAGCTATCGAATCCTGCATGAGGCTTCAGGTTATTATTGTTACGTAACAGATTCCCCAGTCTCAGCCGGGGAACGCTGTTATGGGCGCGGGAGTGCGCGGCTCCCACTTCTTGACCGCTCAGATGCCGTGGTGACATTTGATCATGGCATCCGAGGGGTTTAATGTATGCGATCAGCCATAGGGCTGATCACATACATCTGCTACGGTTCTCTGCTGTTTGACGCAGCAGAAATCCGGTGGCTACGCCCTCTTTAAAGTGGCGACTTCAACCGTACAGTGAGGTCACCAAGGAGTTAAAGGGGTTTTCCAGGAGTACAATTTTAAAGATCTATCCTCAGGTTAGGTTATCAGTATCTGATTGGTGGGGGTCTAGCTTCCAGTACCCCTGCTGATCAACTGTTTGAAGAGACCACAGCACTCTAGTGAACGCTCCTTCCTCCTCACAACATACCAAGCACAGGGCCCTACATTGTATAGCAATATGCAAAATAACTGTGGATCCCCAATTATGGGTCGTCAACACAGTGAAAGCCACAAACCCTTCAAAGCAAGGAAAACCAAGCCAAGGGGTGTCATTACAGAGATCACCAGATCCACCATATTGAGCAGCCCCTATGTCAAGATCTAGCTCTTTTACAAGCCTTTAAGGATGTGACGGGGAAGACCTAAGCCAGTTATCCATCCACAGACAGCTGTTTCGAGGTGTTGCCCCTCATAAGTGAGGAGTAGGATTCTGACTAGCTAGGAGCAATGCCTTGGAGACTACTCAAACAAAACTATACAGTAGCTGATCTTAGAGAGACCAACTACAAGAAACACCTTGTACAAAGCATGTCTAAACATTAAAGAGGACCTTTCACCCCTCCTGACCTGCCTATTTTAATAGCTTCATGCATTCCACACGTACTAACAATTCTGGAACATCTATTCTTATGGCTCTATGTTGTTCTGAATGAATTGCTAGCAGTCTTCAGTAAGGGTACAGAGGGGCGGTAACCAGTTGGGGGGGGGGGGGGAGGGGGTGTCCCTGCACAGAATGACTCTATCCAATCAGTGCTGCCATTGTCAGTACTGTGCAGATACACCCCACAACTGGTTACCGCCCTTCTGTACTCTTACTGCAGACTGCTAGCAATTCATTCAGAACTTCTAGTAGAAATAATAAAGGAATGGCACAACATAGAGACATAGGAATAGATGCTCCAGAATTGTTATTACATGGGGAATGCAAGAAGCTATTAAAACAGGAATGTGAGCAGTGGTGAAAGGTCCTCTTTAACCATTTTTTTTACGACAGTTTGAAGTTCAGAGAAATGTATTAACTCCCCAAGCACGTCTCCTTTTCTAGGCCTTCACTTTTGGTAACTTCATAATGGTATGTGCAGAGGCAGCTTACAGTGGTATCAGAAGTTTATGTATCATTATGGTGTAGTTCCTCTCAAAGTTACAGGAAAATGGCTTATTCATGAGCCGCAGGCTTCGCCCATCCACCTGTCAGCAGTGAGTAGGCTGGAAGAGCCTAAATATGCTGCTTTCCTAGGTTACCGTGCTCACATTACTCTGTAACTAATACAACTGTAAATTTAACAGGAAGTATGCCATAGTACCCAAGTGAATGACACACCACTGGAATCAAGGTCTCTGACACTATGTCATGCTGCCCTCATAGACAGTAGTTTGACCATGTAGGTTGCCTTTGGAGGGGTTTCCTTACCAATGACATTTGTGGACTATTAATAGGGTATGTCACAAATGTCTAATAGATGGGAGTCTCACGAATGGGAGAACAGCTGTTCTCTGACCCCCCCCAATCCCCAGACGTGTCAAAGCCTTGGCCGCTGCATCCAGGTGAAGATTGAATGGAGAGGTGGCCACACAGGTCTGCGGCTAGTAAAAAAAAAAAAGCTTGGCTAGGTTACTCCTGTTAGGTGGGACTCCCAGCTAGGAGACATTTATGGCTTACCCTTTTTATATGCCATAAAATCTTCAGGGAAAAACCCTTTTTAACAGGGTTTGCTAAGAAATTTTTTAATACTTTTTTTTTTTACCCTTGCAAGGACTGACACCCTTCCCCCCCGCTGATCAATACTCAGCATGGTAAGGATAAACCTCCTAACGGGAGAATGTGAACTGTGAGCTGTAAAGCACTTGCAGTCGGCAGAAAATCACTGCACTTAAAGACATTCTGTACAATTCTTTGCATTTACTATAATTATTGCCACATGATATCTACAGCCAATTCTGTATTAAAGGTCAGCAGATTTGGACCTATGAAACTGGCAGACCTGGTGCATGTGCACTTGGCAGCTGAAGACATCTGTGTTGGTCCCATGTTCATATGTGCCCGCATTGCTGAGAAAAATGATGTTTTAATAAATGCAAATGAGCCTCTAGGAGTAATGGGGGCGTTGCCGTTACTCCTAGATGCTCTGCTCTCTCTGCAACTGCTGCGCCCCCTCCACTTTGATTGTCAGGGCCTGTCCCTCCTCGAGCTGGATGGCTGACCATCTTCCCCTTCTATCTAGCCGACCAGTAGACATGGGTTGTACGGCTATGGAAATCCCAGCTGTATTTTTTTCCTCATGACCAGGGTTCCCCCAGGTAAGGTTAGGGCGTTGGACGTAGTAATCACACTCCACCAGGCAAGAGTATTTCTCTCATCTTGGTCATCTGCCCTTCTAGGCAATGTTTACTCATTGTCAATATATGGTCACTTACGGGTCTTCCCATCACTGGTGATGCTCACATCGGCTTTGCTTCTACCTTTCTCCCAGGTGTTGGTTTTTTGGCCTGCAGTTGGGCATGCCTGGCTCAGTAATTTTTTTCTCAGTAGTTTCTCAAGCAGCTTCTCTTGCTAGAAGTCTCACCACAAGCCTCTACGGCTGTAGGGGCATTAGTCTACCAATTTACCGCTTCCTAAGGGGTGTTCTCTTAACCAGAGGAGGATCCTGCGGGCCTGGATTTTGGTTCTGCTTCCACAGTTGTGGCCAGCAGCCGGCTTCGTCCCAACGACCTGTGGATCGTTTGGAGGCGTTTCAATGAAAAACAAGTCCTCCCTCTGGGACTTCTTCTTCTCCTTTTTATTTCTGGGAAGGCGGCATTCCGGGTGGCGGGATCTTTCACCCGGCGGCTTTCGGAGTTGATAGCGCCTTCTTGTACGTACATTTTTCTTTTGTCATTAGCATAAGGCAGTGCTACGCCCGGTATCTTCTTTCTTTGCAGAAGGTAGTCGCCACTTTCCAAGTCATCTCAGACATGGTATTCTCTTCTTTCTCTTTCACATTTTAGAGAGCGAGCTCTCCATCAGCCATCTAATTTGGCTTATGAGGTTTGCTAGTCCATAACTAGCGCTTTCCGCTGTACAGACTTCTACCAGCTTTTTTCCTGGAGGTCCTTGTCAAAGCTGACGACCTCCAAAGGGATGTTTTCCAGGTATATCTGTCTGACAGTTGCTTGGGCATTCCGCTCCTAGGACAAGGCACCGCCCAGCGGAGTTATGGCCTACCTGACCAGCGGTCGGCACTTCTCGGGTTCATCTACTCCAGACATTAGCTTTCTAGTGGTAAAAGGCAGTGTCTTGTTCTTCCGGCACATTCACCAAGTTTTACCGGGTGCTTTCCTAGGCATCGACGGATGCTGCTCCAGGCAGCAAGGTCTTGCAGGCGGCAGCGGATTACGCATCCTCGAGGGCGTTTTTCTCCATGGGCGTGTGATTTGTTTCCCTCCCTGTGGACTGCTTTAGGACGTCCTACGGTCCTGTGTCCCCCAATGATATGAGCGAGAAAACGAGATTTTTGTGAACTCACCTGTAAAATCTCTTTCTCACTTCACAGCTCCCACCCAGTGGTTCTGTTTTAATATAAAAGACAGACATGCAATGTGACAATGCACTGCAATATAAAGTACAAAAATTGCATGGAAATAACAAGTGCTACACTATAAGTGCGAGATACTTGGCAAATTATTTTGTACAAAATTATTTGAGCCCGTCTGCCAAGCGTCAAGGCGTTCTCTGTTAGACGGGTTCCTACGCTAAATTCTACCTGTTAGGTGCCATAACGGCTACCATACACTTCAGGGAGTGTAGGTTCCACGTACCTGCATTGTAAACTACCTGTTGGGTGCCATAACGGCTACCATCCAATTCAGGGAATGCAGGCTACACAGCAGGCCCACTCCACAACACCACCGGCGCCTAAGAGCCACCAAGGACTGCAGTGAGAGTCCTGGTGCCATGGCTTCAGTGAGTGAAGTGGAGCAGGCCTGACTATGCACTGACACTAATTAAAATCAGCCAATGGGGCAGACAGGGTGGTCAGAAATGTGAGACTGAGGAGGCAGCCACACCTCAATTACAAACTACAAGGGAAACCAAAAAAGGGGCTCAGTCACATAACAACCGCAGGAGCACATTGCTGGGGCAGGGAAATAACATAAAAGACAGACATGCAATGTGACAATGCACTGCAATATAAAGTACAAAAATTGCATGGAAATAACAAGTGCTACACTATAAGTGCGAGATACTTGGCAAATTATTTTGTACAAAATTATTTGAGCCCGTCTGCCAAGCGTCAAGGCGTTCTCTGTTAGACGGGTTCCTACGCTAAATTCTACCTGTTAGGTGCCATAACGGCTACCATACACTTCAGGGAGTGTAGGTTCCACGTACCTGCATTGTAAACTACCTGTTGGGTGCCATAACGGCTACCATCCACTTCAGGGAATGCAGGCTACACAGCAGGCCCATTCCACAACACCACCGGCGCCTAAGAGCCACCAAGGACCGCAGTGAGAGTCCTGGTGCCATGGCTTCAGTGAGTGAAGTGGAGCAGGCCTAACTATGCACTGACACTAATTAAAATCAGCCAATGGGGCAGACAGGGTGGTCAGAAATGTGAGACTGAGGAGGCAGCCACACCTCAATTACAAACTACAAGGGAAACCAAAAAAGGGGCTCAGTCACATAACAACCGCAGGAGCACATTGCTGGGGCAGGGAAATAACATAAAAGACAGACATGCAATGTGACAATGCACTGCAATATAAAGTACAAAAATTGCATGGAAATAACAAGTGCTACACTATAAGTGCGAGATACTTGGCAAATTATTTTGTACAAAATTATTTGAGCCCGTCTGCCAAGCGTCAAGGCGTTCTCCACTTCACTCACTGAAGCCATGGCACCAGGACTCTCACTGCGGTCCTTGGTGGCTCTTAGGCGCCGGTGGTGTTGTGGAGTGGGCCTGCTGTGTAGCCTGCATTCCCTGAAGTGGATGGTAGCCGTTATGGCACCCAACAGGTAGTTTACAATGCAGGTACGTGGAACCTACACTCCCTGAAGTGTATGGTAGCCGTTATGGCACCTAACAGGTAGAATTTAGCGTAGGAACCCGTCTAACAGAGAACGCCTTGACGCTTGGCAGACGGGCTCAAATAATTTTGTACAAAATAATTTGCCAAGTATCTCGCACTTATAGTGTAGCACTTGTTATTTCCATGCAATTTTTGTACTTTATATTGCAGTGCATTGTCACATTGCATGTCTGTCTTTTATGTTATTTCCCTGCCCCAGCAATGTGCTCCTGCGGTTGTTATGTGACTGAGCCCCTTTTTTGGTTTCCCTTGTAGTTTGTAATTGAGGTGTGGCTGCCTCCTCAGTCTCACATTTCTGACCACCCTGTCTGCCCCATTGGCTGATTTTAATTAGTGTCAGTGCATAGTCAGGCCTGCTCCACTTCACTCACTGAAGCCATGGCACCAGGACTCTCACTGCGGTCCTTGGTGGCTCTTAGGCGCCGGTGGTGTTGTGGAGCAATGTGCTCCTGCGGTTATGTGACTGAGCCCCCCTTTTTTGGTTTCCCCAGTGGTTCTGTTTGCCGCAAATGATGGCGGTTGGTGGGCCAGTATGGTCCTCAGTTCTGGTTCGATCCGACTGACATTTGTCAGTTGGTTGTTTACCGTATGTGTTTTTTCTCCTACTCCTATTGCTTGGGCACAAACTGATATGCTCTCTCCAGAGTTATCACTTTTCAGCCTAGTGTCGCCTCCTAGTGGCAGCAAGCAGCTATACCCATGGTCCTGTGTCACCCAATGAACTAAGCGAGAAAGAGATTTTACAGGTGAGTTCACAAAAATCTCGTTTTACCGATGCCAAGAGTATTCTGCAAAAAAATAATAATTGACATTTCTGTTTAAGAACTAATTGCATAATCTTGTGTGATAACCTGTATTTGAATAATATTGCATTCTCTATGGATCTGTTAAATAATTATATTTTTGTGCTTTAGATACGTATTTGATGAATTATCACACCTATTACATTTATCACTGTCAATGTGCTTTTTATTCAGGTGTCCCTTGTTGTAACTGGTCCATTGACTAACCTTGCTTTAGCTGTGAACATGGATCCCACATTTCCACAGAAAATTAAAAATCTTTTTATCATGGGCGGTAATATGGAGTGTAAGTATTATATCTGTATTAAGGATTGTCTGATATCTTGTTTGATGCTCAAGGATCTATTTTAGAGCCTAAAGAGTTTGTTACTTTATTAAAGATCAGCCGCTCACACCTTCCTCTTATCTATTTCCTGCGGTCTTCATTGAAATCCACATCACTTGAAAAAAAAATCACTTTACCTGTCCTCTCACATGGCTAGAAGAACATTTCTCTCACTTCCATCAGCCAGTAAAGCTAAGCTCTCTGTTCTATAAAAACCTTAGCTCCCAGTGCTCCCTGCCAGTCTGGCCTATATTAGGCTATGAGATAGGAGTTTGGGCATAACATAAGCATAAGACGTGGTCATGATCCTCCTCTCCCCTCATAAATCATCAAGATGTGTTCCAATCCAGGATAATGGCTATGAAGTGCCTATGCAATGGTATAAGACTCCCGATGAGACCAGACTCTAGAGGTTGGATACATGCTGCAGGTGCCTCAAGGATTAGAGGTACATTCTTCCATTTTGGTGGAGCTGTGAACTAATTCAAAAGTGGTGGTCCAAGATTTATCAGTGCAGTAACCTTGTATGTACCCCTATCCCTGGAGGGCACCCTTCTCGGTGGGTCTGGGTACCTGTTTAGACAATTAATTACCGTGGCCGGTTTTCTCATCCCTACGTTCCGGCTTACCATTGACCTCAATTCGGGTGAACACTGTCTTGGCAAAGTAGATGAGATTTAGAGATTTGAGGAAATCTCCTATTGGGAATTCAGCTCCAGACACCGATTCATGACCTTATGGCAGGTCCAAAGGAATTCAGAAAGTAGATTGAGGGCAGTATTGCAGCTCATCCCTGTTCACTTCAGTGGAGCTGAACTTCAGTACTAGTGAACAGGGCTTGTGCTCTTTCTGGAAGAAGGCAGCCATGTTTTCTGATCCTCCACAACCCTATTAATAGGCAGCAGTCATAACCATGCTCTTTTTTTCACAATATGGCTGTCAAGTTGTTGTCCGGTGCCTGGCCATCGACAGAGATTTTTCTACGGGTTAGTATGCTTACAGCAATACGAAACGTTATTAGCTTTTTGATGCTTTACTACTTTTAAATAAAAAAATTTTAAAACTTTGGAAAAAAAATTGATCTGTGTCACCATATTCTGACACCAATAACTTTTTTTATTTTATTTCCATCTATGAAGCTTTGTGAGGACTTGATTTTTTTATTTATTTTTTGCCAGGCAAGCTGTCATTTTTTTATGGCTAGAGGTAGGGTTTAATAGGAAAAGTATAATGGCAGGCCTGGGAACCCTCACAAGAGATCACTGGGAGTCAGAGAGTGCCTCCCTGCTCTAACTGCTCATACGCCTTGGTTGCTATTGACCATGGTATCTGAGAGATGGAAAGACCTATCTCTGATCATAAACATTGCCTTTGGGTGTCAGTTGTATAACACAGCCGTCAACCCACCACCTATGAAGTGGGTATAACTCCTGAGTTGGCACCATATTTAACCCCTTAATGTCTTGGCCTGAAAAGGCCTCAATGACGCAATTTAATGCATGTGGTGGTTTAAAGGTTGTAGCTTTTTTATTTGTTGGATTATAATTTTTACGTGATGCATTAGACTTTTAATTAATGCATTTTTTTTCTATTCTGAGTTTTAGGGCTCATGCACACTATTGTGGTTTGGATCTGCATCTGATCCGCATTTTTTGCGGGTCGAATGTGGACCATTTACTTCAATGGGGCCGCAAAAGATGTGGGCAGCACTCCATGTGTTGTTTGCATCTGCATGTCCATTCTGTGCCATCTGCAAAATTATAGAACATGTCCTGTTCTTGTCCGCATTACGGACAAGGATAAGACTGTTCTATTAGAGGCTGGCCACTCCATTCCGCAAAATGCAGAATGCGCACAGCCAGTATCCGTGTTTTGCAGACTGCAAAACAGCCAACAGTCATGTGCATGAGCCCTTATTTGGGGAAACTGCAAATAAAATTTTAAAAAGTTGTGTTTTTCAACCTATATGTGATTTTGCAAGTTCTCCCACTTAGAAATCATGGAGGGGTCTGAAATTCACATTGTAGGTGCTTTCCCACTCTGAGAGACAGAACTTTAAAAATAAATTCAGGAAATCACATTGTATGATTTTTAAAGAATTTATTTGTCTTGCACTGCCGAACATAAGTATTTGAACACCTGAGAAACAGCAAGAATTCTGGCTCTTAAAGACATGTTAGGCTCCATTCACGCGTCCGTAGCGCATTTTGCGGACCGCACATCGCCGGCACTAATAGAATATGCCTATTCTTGTCCGCAATTGCGGACAAAAATAGGACATGTTCTATTTTTTTCGGGAACGGAATTGCGTACCCGGAAGTGCGGGTCCGAAATTCTGCGTCCGTTCCGCAAAATGCGGAACTAAATTGCGGACGCGTGAATGGGGCCATACTGTGCCTTTAAAAAGTCCACCTCTACTCCAATCATTAATCTAAGTTAGTAGCACCTGTCTGAGCTCTTTAACCACTTCAGCCCCGCTAGCTGAAACCCCCTTCATGACCAGAGCACTTTTTACACTTCGGCACTACACTACTTTCACCGTTTATCGCTCGGTCATGCAACTTACCACCCAAATGAATTTTACCTCCTTTTCTTCTCACTAATGGAGCTTTCATTTGGTGGTATTTTATTGCTGCTGACATTTTTACTTTTTTTGTTATTAATCAAAATGTAACGATTTTTTTGCAAAAAAATGACATTTTTCACTTTCAGCTGTAAAATTTTGCAAAAAAAACGACATCCATATATAAATTTTTCGCCAAATTTATTGTTCTACATGTCTTTGATAAAAAAAAAAATGTTTGGGCAAAAAAAAAATGGTTTGGGTAAAAGTTATAGCATTTACAAACTATGGTACAAAAATGTGAATTTCCGCTTTTTGAAACAGCTCTGACTTTCTGAGCACCTGTCATGATTCCTGAGGTTCTACAATGCCCAAACAGTAGAAAAACCCCACAAATGACCCCATTTCGGAAAGTAGACACCCTAAGGTATTCGCTGATGGGCATAGTGAGTTCATAGAACTTTTTATTTTTTGTCACAAGTTAGCGGAAAATGATGATGATTATTTTATTTTATTTTTTTCTTACAAAGTCTCATATTCCACTAACTTGCGACAAAAAATAAAAAATTCTAGGAACTCACCATGCCCCTCACAGAATACCTTGGGGTGTCTTCTTTCCAAAATGGGGTCACTTGTGGCATAGTTATACTGCCCTGGCAATTTAGGGGCCCAAATGTGTGAGAAGAACTTTGCAATCAAAATGTGTAAAAAATGACCGGTGAAATCCGAAAGGTGCACTTTGGAATATGTGCCCCTTTGCCCACCTTGGCATCAAAAAAGTGTCACACATCTGGTATCGCCGTACTCAGGAGAAGTTGGGGAATGTGTTTTGGGGTGTCATTTTACATATACCCATGCTGGGTGAGAGAAATATCTTGGCAAAAGACAACTTTTCCCATTTTTTTATACAAAGTTGGCATTTGACCAAGATATTTTTCTCACCAGCATGGGTATATGTAAAATGACACCCCAAAACACATTCCACAACTTCTCCTGAGTACGGCGATACCAGATGTGTCACACTTTTTTGCTGCCAAGGTGGGCAAAGGGGCACATATTCCAAAGTGCACCTTTCGGATTTTGCAGGCCATTTTTTACACATTTTGATTGCAAGGTACTTCTCACACATTTGGGCCCCTAAATTGCCAGGGCAGTATAACTACCCCACAAGTGACCCCATTTTGGAAAGAAGACACCCCAAGGTATTCCGTGAGGGGCACTGCGAGTTCCTAGATTTTTTTTTTTTGTCACAAGTTAGCGGAAAATGATGATTTTTTTTTCTTCTCTTTTTTCCTTACAAAGTCTCATATTCCACTAACTTGCGACAAAAAATAAAAAATTCTAGGAACTCGCCATGCCCCTCACGGAATACCTTGGGGTGTCTTCTTTCCAAAATGGGGTCACTTGTGGGGTAGTTATACTGCCCTGGCAATTTAGGGGCCCAAATGTGTGAGAAGTACTTTGCAATCAAAATGTGTAAAAAATGGCCTGCGAAATCCGAAAGGTGCTACTTTGGAATAGTGTGCCCCTTTGCCCACCTTGGCTGCAAAAAAGTGTGACACATCTGGTATCGCCGTACTCAGGAGAAGTTGGGGAATGTGTTTTGGGGTGTCATTTTACATATACCCATGCTGGGTGAGAGAAATATCCTGGCAAAAGACAACTTTTCCAATTTTTTTATACAAAGTTGGCATTTGATCAAGATGTTTATCTCACCCAGCATGGGTATATGTAAAATGACACCCCAAAACACATTCCCCAACTTCTCCTGAGTACGGCGATACCAGATGTGTGACACTTTTTTGCAGCCTAGATGCGCAAAGGTGCCCAAATTCCTTTTAGGAGGGCATTTTTAGACATTTGGATCCCAGGCTTCTTCTCACGCTTTAGGGCCCCTAAAAAGCCAGGGCAGTATAAATACCCCACATGTGACCCCACTTTGGAAAGAAGACACCCCAAGGTATTCAATGAGGGGCCTGGCAAGTTCATAGAAAAAATATTTTTTCGCATAAGTTAGCGGAAATTGATATTATTTTTTTTTTTTTTTTCTCACAAAGTCTCACTTTCCGCTAACTTAGGACAAAAATTTAAATCTTTCATGGACTCAATATGCCCCTCAGCAAATACCTTGGGGTGTCTTCTTTCCAAAATGGGGTCAGTTGTGGGGTGTTTGTACTGCCCTGGCATTTGAGGGTCTCCGCAATCATTACATGTATGGCCAGCATTAGGAGTTTCTGCTATTCTCCTTATATTGAGCATACAGGTAATGAGATTTTTTTTTTCCGTTCAGCCTCTGGGCTGAAAGAAAAAAATGAACGGCACAGATTTCTTCATTCGCATCGATCAATGTGGATGAAAAAATCTCTGCCAAAAAAAAAAAATGGAGGGGAAAGGCGTCTGCCAGGACATAGGAGCTCCGCCCTACATCCATACCCACTTAGCTCGTATGCCCTGGCAAACCAGATTTCTCCATTCACATCAATCGATGTGGATGAATAAATCATTGCCGGGATTTTAAATTTTTTTTTTTTATACAAAGTGTTTGCCAAAGCATAGGAACGCCGCCTCCTCCTCAGCTCGTATGCCTCGGCAAACATATCTGTTACTGCAGAGGAGAAAATCCCGTCTTGCAGCGCCGCATACACCGACTTGCGTGTAATCTGACAGCAGCGCAATGCTTCTGTCAGAATGCTCATCGGTGCTGCAGCTGGTCGATCGGTTGGTCCACCTGGAAGGTAAAAAAAAGAAAAAACCAGGCCGCAACGCAATAATTTTATTAACTTTGCAACAGAACATATAAACTTTAACTTTTTTAACTGAACATTAACCTTTTTGCTTACTGGTGTTTTTTTTTTTTTTTTTTTACATTTATAGAACAAACCTCTCCTTCCCCATGGGTCAATGTGCAAAGCGCAAATCGCCCAAAGATGTGGCGAAGTGCGTTATGCACTTTGTCCCATGTGAAAGGAGACGTTTGCAGCAGCAGTGAGTGAATGGGCCCTAATAGCCCTGTGTGCCTGTCCTGGTGAGATGATCCCTATGCTAATAGTGTACCTGTGAGTGGTACTTCCGGAAACACTCTCCAAAGCATAGGGCAGGGTGGTCAGGACAGAAATAGCGGGTGTCACGCCTTATTCCACTCCTGCTACAGACACGACATCTTTTTCGGGGTGACGGTTGGGTTGAGGTACCAGGAACGACATTGGGGAAATGTCGCTCGTGTAGACGGCTAACTACACTGGTGGATGGGGCCACGGAACCTCCTGGGTACAGGAGGTTCTCGATGATCTCTTCCTGAAATTTGAGGAAGGATCCAGTTCTCCCAGCCTTACTGTAGAGAACAAAACTATTGTACAGAGCCAATTGAATTAAATATACAGACACCTTCTTATACCAGCGTCTGGTTCTGCGGGAAACTAAATACGGAGACAACATCTGGTCATTGAAGTCCACCCCTCCCATGAGCAAATTATAGTCGTGGACTGAGAGGGGCTTTTCAATGACACGGGTTGCTCGCTTAATTTGGATTGTCGTGTCTGCGTGAATGGAGGAGAGCATGTAAACGTCACGCTTGTCTCTCCATTTCACCGCGAGCAGTTCTTCGTTACACAGTGCGGCCCTCTGCCCCCTTGCAAGACGGGTGGTAACGAGCCGTTGGGGGAAGCCCGCGCGACTAGTTTGCGCGGTACCACAGGCGCCAATCCGTTCTAGAAACAAATGCCTAAAGAGGGCCACACTTGTGTAAAAATTGTCCACATAAAGATGGTACCCCTTGCCGAATAAGGGTGACACCAAGTCCCAAACTGTCTTCCCACTGCTCCCCAGGTAGTCAGGGCAACCGACCGGCTCCAGGGTCTGATCTTTTCCCTCATAGATCCGAAATTTGTGGGTATAGCCTGTGGCCCTTTCACAGAGCTTATACAATTTGACCCCATACCGGGCGCGCTTGCTTGGGATGTATTGTTTGAAGCCAAGGCGCCCGGTAAAATGTATCAGGGACTCGTCTACGCAGATGTTTTGCTCTGGGGTATAAATATCTGCAAATTTCTGGTTGAAATGGTCTATGAGGGGCCGAATTTTGTGGAGCCGGTCAAAAGCAGGGTGGCCCCTGGGACGGGAGGCGGTGTTGTCACTAAAGTGCAGGAAACGCAGGATGGCCTCAAAACGTGCCCTGGACATAGCAGCAGAGAACATGGGCATGTGATGAATCGGGTTCGTGGACCAATATGACCGCAATTCATGCTTTTTTGTCAGGCCCATGTTGAGGAGGAGGCCCAGAAAAGTTTTAATTTCGGAAACTTGGACTGGTTTCCACCGGAAAGGCTGGGCATAAAAGCTTCCCGGGTTAGCGGTGATAAATTGTGTGGCATACCTGTTTGTTTCGGCCACAACTATGTCTAAAAGCTCCGCAGTCAAGAACAGCTCAAAAAATCCCAGGGCCGAACCGATCTGAGCTGTCTCAACCCGAACTCCAGACTGGGCAGTGAAAGGGAAAACTACAGGTGCGGCTGAAGTTGGGGACTGCCAATCAGGGTTTGCCAGCACCTCTGGGATTCTAGGGGCTCTACGGGCACGTCTTTGCGGTGGCTGCGACGGGGTCACTACTGCACGTGCCACCGTACCAGCTTCAACTGCCCTTCTGGTGCTCGCTACTTCACCAGGTTGTACGGCAGTGCTGGTACTAGGTCCAGGGAGGGCTGGGCTGCTGGTGTATGCCTCACCACGTAATCCGACAGCACCAGCCCCACTCTGCTGCTCTTGAAGCGGATCCTGCGCAACCTGCGGTCTAGCGACACGGGGCCGGGTACGCCTGGTGGTATCAGGGACCTCAGCCTCCTCGTCCGAACTTTGGGTCAGAGAGCCACTGCTTTCTACAGGTTCGTATTCTGACCCGCTGGATTCATCAGATGAGGGTTCCCACTCCTCATCCGACTGGGTCAGAAGCCTGTAGGCCTCTTCAGAGGAATACCCCCTGTTTGACATTTTGGGCAACTAAATTTAGGGGTATTCCCTGAGACTACCCAAGAAAAAAAAAGCAAGCCTGTCTTACAAAGGGGAGGCTAGCGAAGTACCGGAGGCCGCTGCGGTTGATAAAAAATATCAAAACTGATTTTTTTTATCGCCGCAGTGCTTGTAAAGTGATTGTGCAGTGATCAAAAAAAAATTTTTTTTTGTCACTGCGGTGGGGCGGGTGTGGGCGAACGCACGTGTGGGCGACCGATCAGGCCTGATCGGGCAAACACTGCGTTTTGGGTGGAGGGCGAACTAAAGTGACACTAGTACTATTATAGATCTGACCGTGATCAGTTTTGATCACTTCCAGATACTATAAAAGTACAAATGCTGATTAGCGATACGCTAATCAGCGAATAACGGACTGCGGTGGGCTGGGCGCTAACTGATCGCTAACTACCTAACCAAGGGACCTAAACTATCCTAAAACCTAACAGTCAATACCAGTGAAAAAAAAAAGTGACAGTTTACACTGATCACTTTTTTCCTTTCACTAGTGATTGACAAAGGGGTGATCAAAGGGTTAATTGGGGTACAGGGGGGTGATCTGGGGCTAAAGTGTGCTGTTTGGTGTACTCACTGTGTAGCCTGCTCCTCTGCTGGATCCAACCGACGAAAAGAACCAGCAGAGGAGCAGGCAGCCATATAACAGATCATATTTACAAATATGATCTGATATATGGCTCTGTGATTGGCTTTTTTGAAAATCATCAGCTTGCCAGCCGCGATCATTGGCTGGCAAGCTGATGACGAAATGGTCCTCTTCGAAATGCCGGCGCGAACTGCGCATGCGCGGGCCGCATATCGCGTCATCTCGCGTCTCGCGAGATGACGCGTATATGCGTCGTTGTGCGCAGCGCTGCCGCCTCCGGACCGCACATCTGCGTTAGGCGGTCCGGAGGCGGTTAAAGACACCTGTCCACCCCACAGTCAGTCAGGCGCCAACTACTACCATGGGCAAGACCAAAGTGCTGTCAAAAGACACCAGAGACACAATTGTGGACCTAGTCCACAAGGCTGGAAAGGGCTACGGGACAATTGGCAAGCAGCTTGGTGAAAATAGATCAACTGTTGGAGCCAGAGGTCGCAATAACGCCTGTACAAGCGTCATAGACACCTGTTCAGGCCATTTTACTCTCTGGAAAAAGTCCAAGGCGTACCGATACGCCTTAGACTTTTCCCTGCCATTCAACAGCGCAGTGAGCGCTGTGAAGGGCACAGGCAGCGCAGTGATGCTGCTGCTGCCTGAAACAACCAATAACAAGGCTCCTTACAGTAAGAAGCTTTGTTATTGGTCAGTTTGAGCGGGCTGCCGGAGCTTATGGCACACCGCTCTGAAGGGAGGAAGGAGGCGCGCGATCCTCACTGGCGGGGTAAGTGGAGATCTGTGAAATTTTGTGGGGATCGGAGCGCCTTGTTTTTACCCTATAGTGATGAGTCTGAAGCGCTCAGCCGAGCGCGGTCTCTCCTCCCTGCTGAGCGTGGTAGTGAAGACGGCCTCAATAGAGGGTCTAGGGGGACCGTCTTCGCTACCGCGGTCAGCAGTGAGGAAAAGTGGCTGAGCGCTTCAGACTTCTGCTTATATAAGTCAGTGGGGTTCCCATCGCTGGACACGCCAACAGAAGACCTCAATAACGACAGACCTGTCACCCGTAGACCTCTATGTCACCTGTCAGCTTTCCTATGAATCCATCAAGGATTCATTGCAGCATGTTCCATCAGATGCTTATAAAGATTTCTTCTGTAATGCGGTGCAGCATGTGGCCATTTACAGCCTCCAGGACATACAGTCCCTCTGCCAAGCACATTAAGTACTTCGCTCCAGTGCGCAGTACTGGAGGCCATATCTCCAGAAGGATATAGATACTCTAGAGAGAGTTCAGAGAAGAGCTACTAAACTAGTACATGGATTGCAGGATAAAACTTACCAGGAAAGATTAAAGGACCTTAACATGTATAGCTTGGAAGAAAGACGAGACAGAGGGGATATGATAGAAACTTTTAAATACATAAAGGGAATCAACTCGGTAAAGGAGGAGAGAATATTTAAAAGAAGAAAAACTACCACAAGAGGACACAGTTTTAAATTAGAGGGGCAAAGGTTTAAAAGTAATATAAGGAAGTATTACTTTACTGAGAGAGTAGTGGATGCATGGAATAGCCTTCCTGCAGAAGTGGTAGCTGCAAATACAGTGAAGGAGTTTAAGCATGCATGGGATAGGCATAAGGCTATCCTTCATATAAGATAGGGCCAGGGACTATTCATAGGATTCAGATATATTGGGCAGACTAGATGGGCCAAATGGTTCTTATCTGCCGACACATTCTATGTTTCTATGTATAATCCAGTAACCACAGCGGTGGTGGCTTTTTTGTGGAATGAGATAGGGCAATGGGTCATGGAAGACAAACTCCCCTTTATAGCAAGATCAAGCATAACACAAAATGGCCTGACCAGGGATCAGCAACCTCCGGCACTCCAGCTGTTCTGAAACTACAACTCCCAGTATCCTGCTTTCACTTCTTTGGGAGTTACAAGAACAGCTGAGCAAGTGTGCATGCTTGGAGTTGTAGTTAGTTTCACAGCAGCGCTGGAGTGCCAAAGGTTGCTGCACCTTAGATCAGTGGTTATCACTGTGTGATGTCATCATCCAGATCCACAACATGTGACTGTGGCGCCGCAAGGTATGTGCCCGGGTCTTTCGCTTGTGCCCTTGGCACCAGCATGCACCACCATCCATTGTGCCTGTGTCCTGCTCTGCCAGTGCCTCAGGTCTATTTAGAGTCTACAAACAGCCCTGGTGGCACGACATACTCACCTGAGAGCTCATCTACAAGGACGTAACTTTGGTGGGCAGCAATGGCCACGTGATGGATGGCATACCCCAGTGACCAGCAGCACAGAAACAGCAGCAAAAATTAAAGGGATTGTCCCAAGATCAACACTATTTACCTATCCATACTTGACCCAGAGTACACTAGATCATGGTAACCAAGGTGGGGCCCCCAAGCGATAATGTACTTGAAGGGGACATGTCTGTTTTAGTAACAACTTGCATTTCCCATGCAATAACAATTCTGGGGAGTCAATTCTTGTGACTCTATATTGTAACCATTCCTCTATTATTCCTACTAGAACTTATGAACTAATTGCTAGTAGTCTGCAATAAAGGTCCAGCTGGATGTTACCAGTTGACAGCACTGATTGAATAATATCAGGCAACAGTGCAACAGTGACCTCAGTGGTGCCGACCCCCTCAGAGCAACAGTGACCTCAGTGGTGCCGACCCCATCAGAGCAACAGTGTCCTCAGTGGTGCCGACCCCCTCAGAGCAACAGTGACCTCAGTGGTGCCGACCCCATCAGAGCAACAGTGTCCTCAGTGGTGCCGACCCCATCAGAGCAACAGTGACCTCAGTGGTGCCGACCCCATCAGAGCAACAGTGACCTCAGTGATGCCGACCCCATCAGAGCAACAGTGACCTCAGTGGTGCCGACCCCCTCAGAGCAACAGTGACCTCAGTGGTGCCGACCCCCTCAGAGCAACAGTGACCTCAGTGGTGCCGACCCCCTCAGAGCAACAGTGACCTCAGTGGTGCCGACCCCCTCAGAGCAACAGTGACCTCAGTGGTGCCGACCCCCTCAGAGCAACAGTGACCTCAGTGGTGCCGACCCCCTCAGAGCAACAGTGACCTCAGTGGTGCCGACCCCCTCAGAGCAACAGTGACCTCAGTGGTGCCGACCCCCTCAGAGCAACAGTGACCTCAGTGGTGCCAACCCCCTCAGAGCAACAGTGACCTCAGTGGTGCCGACCCCCTCAGAGCAACAGTGACCTCAGTGGTGCCGACCCCATTAGAGCAACAGTGACCTCAGTGGTGCCGACCCCCTCAGAGTAACAGGGACCTCAGCTAAATGTAAAATTGTCTAAATTTGCTATTTATGCATGGAAGACAGTTCTAGAGTACTAGTAATGGTTTCCCTGCATAAATAGCAACCCCTTTAATGTTATGTAGGCCTTCGTATTAACTATTTGAATTACTGTACCTTTCGTACTCCTCATCGGCTGAAAATACTCCTCAAAAATGGTAAGAGGAGTATTTTTACTCTTCCAGAAAAAATGTAGCGCGACCTCTGGTTGGAGCAATTGTTAGAAAATGGAAGAGGCTAAAGACGACTGTCAGTCTCCCTCAGACTGGGGCTCCATGCAAGATCTCACCTCGTGGGGTATCACTGATGATAAGAAGGTGAGGAATCAGCCCAGAACTACAAGGGAGGAGATGGTCAATGATATGAAGAGAGCTGGGACCACCGTTTTAAAGGTCACTGTTGGTAGAACACTACGCCATCATGGTTTCAAATCATGCATTGTACGAGAGGTTCCCCTGCTCAAGTCATCACATGTCCAGGTCCGTCTGATGTTTGCCAATGACCATCTGGATGATCCAGAGGAGGCATGGGAGAAAGTCATGTGGTCAGATGAGACCAAAGTTTTTGGTCTAAACTTCACTCATCGTGTTTGGAGAAAAAAGACGGGTTGCATCCCAAGAACACCATCCCTACTGTGAAGCATGGGGGTGGTAACATCATGCTTTGGGGGTGCTTTTCTGCGAAGGGGACAGGACGACTGCACTGTATTAAGGAGAGGATGAATGGGGCCATTTATTGTGAGATTTTAAGCAACAACCTCCTTCCTTCAGTCAGAGCATTGAAGATGGGTCGTGGCTGGGTCTTCCAACATGACAACGACCCGAAGCACACAGCCAGAATAACTAAGGAGTGGCTCGGCCAGTCTCCAGACCTAAATCCAATAGAACATCTTTGGAGGGAGCTGAAACTCTGTGTTTCTCAGCGACAGCCCCGAAACCTGACAGATCTAGAGGAGATCTATGTGGAGGAGAGGGCCAAAATCCCTGCAGTGTGTGCAAACCTGGTCAAGAACTACAGGAAACTTTTGACCTCTGTAATTGCGAACAAAGGCTTCTGTACCAAATATTAACACTGATTTTCTCAGGTATTCAAATACTTATGTTCAGCAGTGCAAGACAAATACATTCTTTAAAAATCATACAATGTGATTTCCTAAATCTTTTTATTTATTCTGTCTCTGAGTGGGAATGCACCTACAATGCGAGTTTCAGACCCCTCCATGATTTCTAAGTGGGAGAACTTGCAAAATTGCAGGGTGTTCAAATACTTCTGTTCCTCACTGTAGCTCCTTATTATTTAACCTCTTAACGACTGCCGATTTGTGTTTCTACAGTGGTCACTAAGGGGCTTTAGTCCTAGACGAATTAGATTGCCGGGTTCCAATGTCTGTGCACGGCAGGCTGAGGCCCCAGCCCTGTCCACAGTGTATCCTAGCAGGCCGCGCGCCTCTGTGGAGCAGCCAGCACTGACATTATAATTTTCTGCATCTACATAAGCAGTCCAGAGAATTATAGAACCATTTAAAAGATTGCCTATTACAGTCCCCTTGTAGGACTATTAAATGGTTAAAAAAAAATGAAAAAAGTTAAATTTAAAAATGATTTTCAATGGAAAAAAACTGTAAAAATAAAATATTGCCACACATTTCATATTACTGCTTCTGTAACGACCTACAGTACACAGCTATCATTTAATTTAGGATGTAAGATGAACACCGGAAAAAAATATTCACCAAATAACAAATAAAAAGCTATCAAAAAGTTTTATGTTTTTTTAATATTTGGAATAATTAGAAAATGTTTTTGCAATAGCTGTATGCTTTCAGCTTCTATTGTTCTACTCACCCCTAACCAGCACTGTAAATCATGGTGTACACCCTACATATGATATGATCACAGGGCTGCAGATTGAGTCCATTCCTTTTCTAGCACAGAATGGTAACGTAGCAGAGCTGTCACTCGTAATGCAGTCCCATTGACACATGGCCACTCATATTATAAGCACCTAGCACCCCAAAGCATTGGCCAACATAGAAAGAGTACGGTATTTCATTCTTTTTCACTTCAGATACACAATTGTCATTGCCATAATGCATATATCTCATATTTGTTACACTTTGTTAGTTTTGGCCTAATATCCAGCCGCATTAGACTGTCTGATCAGGATTAGGGCATACATGATGGAAGTTAGTATAGGTACAGTTTGAAGTACGGTATTTTACAATATATTTGACAATCTCCTGTTATCCCATCAAATCTTCTTTTTCACTTGAGCAAAAGGAAGGATAAGTATTTGCAATGTAATATTTTATATTTTTTATTTCTTTTATTTTAGCAAGAGGTAATACAACAGTGTGTGGCGAATTCAATTTTGCATGTGATCCGGAAGCAGCTTACATTGTACTAAATGGTTTTGATTGTCCAACTCGTATTGCAACGTGGGAATTCACTTGTAGCAATGCCCTTTCTTGGGTAAGTTGTACATTTTTATTGTTTAATTAGAAACTGTTTCTTTACAGAGAATCTGTCGCCCGTGAGCTCCTTATCCACCTGTTTGCATAGACAAATAGCTGTGATTAAAACACTGTTTTTCTTTTGTTGCTCCGGGGCTTTGTTCCCGAGTTATGACACTGTTTCTTAATATGCAAATTAAGTATTTTGTGTAATAAGGGTGTCACCGTTGCTTTTGTTGTACCCAAGCTCCTTTCATTTCCATGGACAGTCCCTCCCTGGCTGCTCTGATTGACAGGGTCCGGCAGTGGCAAAGCAACCAGGGTGGTGCTGGACACAGAAAAGAGAGGAGCTTGTATGCAACAAGAGCATCATTTGTGTATCAAGAAGAAGTATGAAAACTCGGGAACAGAGCCTCCGATCAACTAAAGAAAAACAGCGTTTTAATCAGGTGATCTACAGTTATGTGTCTTTGATTTATGGGGGGTGATCACTGGTGATGGATTCCCTTTAAAGAGTTATTCCCATCGCGGCCTTTCATGGCTGAGATACTGTAGAAATAACCACAGGAAGTGTCGGCCGGGGAGGCCAGACTTACAGAAACATCGAAGCAGCCAGCACTTTGACGTTTCCGTAACTCCCACAGCAGTGAATGGGACCTATGCTGTTTTCAGTAACCCTGAAGTTAAAAGAAAAGCGTACATTGCTGTGCTATATTGTTTGCCTAAGTTCCCATTCACTGCTGTGGGAGCTACAGAAACGGCATGCCGGATGCTCCACCACTTCCGTAACTCCGCTTACCCCCAGCAGGGGCTCACTGTGCTAATTGCCATCTAGGTCAAGAAAAGGCTATGATGGGAATAACCCTTTAATCATGGGTTCATGGGACAATAATATTAATTTGGTTCTGCATAAAAATAAATCTCTGTGGACTCTTGTCTATATTGGAGATTTAGAATGCTGTAACAATGAGTTAAATTATAGCATTGGCCTGCAGTTGCTATTAGGGGGAGCTTAAAGGGGTTGTCTGGATCATGGGAAAAAGAGCAACAAATGTACTAAATTAACAAAAAACACTGCTGCCCTCTTCAGTCCTCCACCAATGCAGTGCAAATGCTTAGGCAGTCCTCTACACAGTAGATGGGGTCAATACAAGTAGGCGGGGTCAGTATTACCAAATTGCAGCTCATAATACTATCCTGGCAGAACAAAATAGCAATGCACAGCATAAGGTGCTGTCCCAGAAGCTGCCCCTTTGTAGTGGCCATCAATAGATTCTGTCCCCCTCCAGATGTCTCTTATTAAGATATGGAGCAAAGGGCTTAGGCAGTAGGATGTGGGCCCTTGAGTGACCCCAGTAATATGCTTCCCAAATGGCCAAGGAAAGAAGAAAAAAATAAAACACCTAAGCTCCGTTCCAAGCTGCCATCTCCAATGCAGATCACAGGCTTCTTCCGGCCTGTGTCCCTGCGCCATTTTTACACTGCCTCTTATACTAGCCTATTGGCTCACCAGAAAATTTCCCTGTAGGGTTTCTGGCCAGGCCACCCCTGGGTACTAGCATCTGACTGCTGCAGCCAGCCTGAATGTTTTGCAATTTAAATAGGTTCTCTGGGAAGCAGGGATGTGATCCTGCTCAGCCATGATGGCATATCACAAACAGCATTGCATCATTAGCATCCATTGTAGAGAAGAATTCTTGCTCTGCAGTGTATAGTAATGTAGCTACCCTGTGTGCCGTATAAGCACTCAGTGTGACGTAAAGGCAGGCGGCAGAGCACAGTGTATAGACTGGTTGCTTGCAGACATAAATAATGATTTCCTGGAGAACTCCTTTAACTCCTATAGATTGTAAGCCCTCGTGGACAGGGTCCTCTCTCCTTCTGTGCCAGTCTGTAACTCGTCTTGTTCATGCATAGTGCAATTATCTGTATTATGTATGTATACCCCTTATCATATGTACAGTGCCTTGGAATGAATGGCGCTTTAATAATAAATAATAATAATAATAGACATATATAAGGTAAAATAAATCAATCAATTTCTGTGAAACTCGAAAAATTTGAATATCGTGCAAAGTTCATTTATTTCAGTAATGCAACTTAAAAAGTGAAACTCATATGAGAGAGACTCATTACATGCAAAGCGAGATATTTCAAGCCTTTATTTGTTATAATTTGGATGATTATGGCTTACAGCTTATGAAAACCACAATCTCAGTTAACCCCTTAACCGGTACGCCCTATTTCCCGAGTCCTTAAGGACCAAGGACGTACCGGTACGTCCTAACTTTAAATCGGGATCCTGGCGCCCCAGGGGTTAATCTGAACAGGATGCCACCTGGAATCATTCAGCCGGCATCCTGTCACAACGCCAGGGGGGCTCATGTGACCCCCCCGTGTCGGCGATCGCAGCAAACCGCAGGTCAATTCAGACCTGCGGTTTGCTGCGCTTTTTGCAGTTTCACCGCGGGGATCAGAAACTTCAGAGTGCCTAAAATCAAGATTTTGCACCCACCCCTGCACGATTTGATGGCGGCGGGTGGTGCAGGGGGGTGTCGCAGGCGGTGGCGGCGTTGCGGGAGGCGGGCGGTGCGGCAGGCGGGATCGCGATCCCCCGCCCGCCTCCCCTTGAATAATCGTTGGCGTCTAGTGGGTTATACCAGGGTGCCAGCACATTGCTGGCACCCTGGTATAAACGGCTGACATCGTTGATGCGATGTCAGCCGTTTAACCCTTTCCATACAGCGGTCCGTACGGACCGCTGTATGGAAAAGGTTAACAGTGCAGGGAGCTCCCTCCCTCTCCGATCGGGGGGCTGCTGTGCCTTTGCAGCCCCCCGATGGAGAGGGAGAGAGCCCCCAGGCAGCCCCCCGAAGCCCCGTCCTCACCCTTCCCCGTCTGCGAAGTTGTGGCAGACGGGGAAGGCTCCCATGGCAACAGGACGCCTGCTCAGGCGTCCTGCTGTCCATGGTGCTGAACAGATCTATGCTAAAAGCATAGATCTGTTCAGTGTAAGTAAAATACAGTACAGAACCCTATAGGGTTCTGTACTGTATTTTACAGACATCAGACCCACTGGATCTTCAAGAACCAAGTGTGTCTGGGTCAAATTTTTTTTTTTTAAAGTGAAAAAAGTTAAGATAAAAAAAAAAACATTTATCACTGAATAAAAATGTAAAAAATAAAATACACTACACATATTAGGTATCGCTGCGTCCGTAACGACCTGATCTATAAAACGGTCATGTTACTTCCCCCGCACAGTGAACGCCATAAAAATAAAAAATAAAAACTATGAGAAAATTTAAATTTTGCCCACTTTACTTCCCAAAAAAGGTAATAAAAGTGATCAAAAAGTCATATGCACCCCAAAATAGTGCCAATCAAACCGTCATCTCATCCCGCAAAAAATTAGACCCTACTCAAGATAATCGCCCAAAAACTGAAAAAACTATGGCTCTTAGACTATGGAGACACTAAACAATTTTTTGGTTTTAAAAATGAAGTTATTGTATAAAACTTACATAAATAAAAAAAATTGTATACATATTAGGTATCGCCGCGTCCGTGACAACCTGCTCTATAAAATTACCACATGATCTAACCTGTCAGATGAATGTTGTAAATAACAAAAAAAAAAAAACGTGCCAAAAAAGCTATTTCTTGTTACCTTGCCGCACAAAAAGTGTAATATAGAGCAACCAAAAATCATATGTACCCTAAACTAGTACCAACAATACTGCCACCCTATTCCGTACTTTCTAAAATGGGGTCACTTTTTTGGAGTTTCTACTCTAGGGGTGCATCAGGGGGGCTTCAAATGGGACATGGTGTCAAAAAAACAGTCCAGCAAAATCTGCCTTCCAAAAACCGTATGGCATTCCTTTCCTTCTGCGCCCTGCCGTGTGCCCGTACAGCAGTTTACGACCACATATGGGGTGTTTCTGTAAACTACAGAATCAGGGCCATAAATAATGAGTTTTGTTTGGCTGTTAACCCTTGCTTTGTAACTGGAAAAAATATATTAAAATGGAAAATCTGCCAAAAAAGTGAAATTTTAAAATTGTATCTCTATTTTCCATTAAATCTTGTGCAACACCTAAAGGGTTAACAAAGTTTGTAAAATCAGTTTTGAATACCTTGAGGGGTGTAGTTTCTTAGATGGGGTCACTTTTATGGAGTTTCTACTCATGGGGTGCATCGGGGGCTTCAAATGGGACATGGTGTCAAAAAAACTGGTCCAGCAAAATCTGGCTTCCAAAAACCATACGGCGCACCTTTCACTCTACGCCCCGCTGTGTGGTCGTACAGTAGTTTACGGCCACATATGGGGTGTTTCTGTAAACAGCAGAGTCAGGGCAATAAAGATACAGTCTTGTTTGGCTGTTAACCCTTGCTTTGTTAGTGAAAAAAATGGGTTAAAATGGAAAATTTGGCAAAAAAATTTAATTCTCAAATTTCATCCCCATTTGCCAATAACTCTTGTGCAACACCTAAAGGGTTAACGAAGTTTGTAAAATCAGTTTTGAATACCTTGAGGGGTGTAGTTTATAGAATGGGGTCATTTTTGGGCGGTTTCTATTATGTAAGCCTTGCAAAGTGACTTCAGAGCTGTAGTGGTCCCTAAAAATTGGGTTTTTGTAAATTTCTGAAAAATTTCAAGATTTGCTTCTAAACTTCTAAGCCTTGTAACATCCCCAAAAAATTAAATATCATTCCCAAAATAATTCAAACATGAAGTAGACATATGGGGAATGTTAAGTCATCACAATTTTTGGGGGTATTACTATGTATTACAGAAGTAGAGAAACTGAAACTTTGAAATTTGCTAATTTTTCCAAATTTTTGGTAAATTAGGTATTTTATTATGCAAAAAAAATATTTTTTTTTACTTTATTTTACCAGTGTCATGAAGTACAATATGTGACGAAAAAACATTCTCAGAATGGCCTGGATAAGTCAAAGTGTTTTAAAGTTATCAGCACTTAAAGTGACACTGGTCAGATTTGCAAAAAATGGCCTGGTCCTTAAGGTGAAAATGAGCCTGGTCCTTAAGGGGTTAATGCAACTCCTTTTAAGTTGTATTACTGAAATAAATGAAATTTTGCATGATATTCTAATTTTTGGAGTTTCACCTGTACATATGCAATATAAATTGCTGGCCATAAGGAATTAAAAATTCAGACTCTTAAATCACTTTTACGTTTTTCTAGGAATTTTACCATAAGTGGATCTCTCAGAAAACCGAAAAGGCAGATTTCATGAGAAAGATATCGGCCCACTCCGAAAAGTTCACCAAAACCAGTGCTGAGGAAAAAGCGGACTGGACCAAAGGATTTGTTTCATGTGACTCCTACGCTATGGCTGCAGCAATAGATGACAAATTTGTCACCGATGCTATTACTTGTGCAGTGGGGGTTGAACTCAGTGGCACATTGACTCGGGGAATGATGGTGTTGGATACATTAGGCATGCTACAAAGAAAGCACAAAGTCTTTGTTATGACCAAATGTGACACCGAAAAATTGAAAATCCTTTTGATGGAGGCATTACAATAATATAATGTGACATAAGTGGTGACAGAAAAATCACTACTGTTAAAAAAATAAATAAAAAATCCATTCATCTAGGTTGATATTCTGGAGATGTCTATAACATGTGTGGGGTTTTGCTCTGGTAGACAGGCTAGCGGACGCAGTATAGAGGCAATCACAAAGTCTTTAACTTAAACAGTTCGGTGTTTATTCACACATAAGGAAACACAAAATGACCGTTCACAATCTTGGTGTTTGTTCACACCATGCAATGTCCATATAACAAAATCTTCACCTGGTTAGCAGTCTTTCTCCAGCCGTCCACAGGAGGCTTTAGGTGCCTGTTTTCCAGCATGCGGCTTTCAAGCCTTTAGCACAGCACCAATTCACAGATCCCAAAACAGAGTCTCCACAGCTTCCCTGTTAGATGGAGGATCAACCACACTTAGCTGAAACTGCTCGCTGGGTTTTATATAGGCCAATAAAGACCCGGGCTGGAGCGTGGGGAGAAGCCACCCACCGAGCACTTTGGCTACTCCCAGTAAGAGCCGGCCCGGATCGGCTTTACAGCCATACTAACAACATCCAGTATCAATCAGCACTAGCTGCCGCTGGCACTTAAAACTACCGGCTCTTACCACACCGAGGCCAGAAATCTCGATGACACATACCTTCCATCTTGCGTCTTCCTACATACCTCCCCCTTTTTTCAACCCTGAGGAGGGAACACCCGCCAGACAGTGTACCCGGGACAGGGCATCTGCGTTTCCCTGTAACCTGCCTGCCCTATGTTCCAGGGAAAATGTAAAGTTTGTAATGACAAGAACCACCTGGTGACCCGAGCATTCCTGTCTTTGGCCTGGCTCATCCATTTGAGAGGGGAGTGGTCGGTCACCAGATGGAATTTTCTCCCCAACAGATAATAGCGGAGAGACTCGAGTGCCCATTTGATGGCCAGGCACTCTCTCTTCACTATACTGTACCTAGTCTCAGCTGGGGTAAGCTTTCGACTCAGGAAAACAACAGGATGTTCCTCCCTATTGATGTCCTGAGAGAGTACAGCTCCGAGGCCTACTTCAGAGGTATCGGTCTGTACCACAAACTCCCTCTTGAAGTCAGGCGTCACCAATACCGGGGACCCACTCAGGGCAGATTTCAAAGCGGAGAAAGCCTTTTCCGCCTGCTCATTCCACTGAACAGCCACTGACTTGCGTCCCTTCAAAAGGCCTGTCAATGGTGCGGCGACTGTAGCAAAATTGGGGACAAACCTCATATAGTACCCCACCCTACTCAGGAACGACTTTACTTGCCAAGTAGTGACAGGTTGGGGACAATTCCTAATTGCCTCAATTTTGTTCACCTGAGGTTTGATAATTCCGCGCCCAATTACATACCCCAGGTACTTGGTCTCTTCTAACCCTATCGCGCACTTTTTTGGATTAGCGGTTAAGCCAGCCTTCCTAAGGGAGTCCACTACAGCCTGTACTTTAGGTAGGTGACTTTCCCAGTCGGTGCTGTGGATAACGATATTTTCCAGGTACGCCAAAGCGTACCGACGATGTGGACGAAGTAGAATGTCAATTAGCCTTTGAAACATGGCGGGAGCGCCATGCAGACCAAAGAGTAATACCTTGTACTGATACAGCCCCTCTGGCGTGATGAAAGCCATTTTTTCCTTGGCAGCCTCCATCAAGAGTACCTGCAAGTACCCTTTAGTTAGGTCCAACACAGAAAAATACCAGGCTTGGCCCAACTTCTCAATAAGCTCATCCACTCGGGGCATGGGATATGCGTCAAATTTGGACCCCTCATTCAGTTTGCGGAAGTCGTTATAGAACCGCAATGTTCCGTCCGGCTTGGGTATTAAGACTATCGGACTGGCCCATTCACTTTTTGACGCCTCGATAACACCTAGCTGGAGGATTAGCTGCACTTCCTCTGCGATGGCTTGTCGCCGAACTTCGGGTACTCAGTATGGTTTTAACCAGACTTTTGCCTGAGGCTCAGTGATAATGTCATGTCGGACTATGGAAGTGCGTTCAGGAAGGTCCGAGAACACATCCGTGTTCCGACTAATGAACTCCCTTGTTTCCTGGGCCTGTTTAGAGGAGATGCTGTCAGCAAATTTCACTGTGGCAGCCACTTCCCTTGCTTCAGACAGAGGGGCCGAAACCGCTTCCCCTAGGAACCCTGGTCGTGGGCTGTCTTCCGTACAGCTTTCCCTATCTTTCCAGGGTTTGAGCAGATTCACATGGTTCACCTGCTCCAGCTTTCGCCTCCCTGGCTGGTGTACCTTGTAATCTACTTCTCCAATTTTTTCAAGCACCTCGTAGGGCCCCTGCCACCTAGCTAGGAACTTACTGTCTACGGTTGGTTCCAGAACCAATACCCAATCACCCGGGTTAAAGGTCCGGACCTGGCTTGCTGATTATAGATCCTACTCTGGGCTAGCTGTGATGCCTCCATATGCTCCCTAACCAGAGGTAAAACAGTTTCCATCCGTCCTTGCATCTGCGTGACGTACTCAACAACACTTCTGTGCGGTGTATGTTGTTGTTCCCATGCTTCTTTGGCCACGTCCAACAGACCGCGAGGGTGTCTGCTGTAGAGGCCTGGGGCACCTCTCACACTGCAAACATAAGATAGGGCAGAAGAAGGTCCCAGTCCCTCCCATCCTTAGAGAGAACTCTTTATAGCATATTTTTTAATGTTTGATTAAACCTCTCTACCAGGCCATCCGTTTGCGGATGATACACGGATGTCCGTAGCCGTTTTATGTGGAGCAACTTACAGAGTTCCCTCATGACCTTAGACATAAACGGGTCCTTTGGTCAGTCAGAACCTCCTTAGGCAGTCCCACGGGAGAAAACCTCTCCATTAACTCCTTGGCTATGAGTTTGTCTAATGTATGCCGCAGTGGCACCACCTCCGGGTACCGAGTGGCGTAGTCGAGGACGACCAAGATGTGTTGGTGTCCTCTAGCAGACTTCGGTACCGGGCCTACGAGATCCATAGCGATTCGCTCGAACGGGACCTTGATAATCGGTAGGGGTACCAGGGGACTACGGAAATGTGGCTGGGGGCTTGTTAGCTGGCAGGTTGTGCAAGACTTACAATATTCTTCTACCTCTCTGAATACACTGGGCCAGTAAAACCGCTGTAGAATCCGGTCCTGCGTTTTTTGCATTCCCAGATGACCCCGAGAACATGCTGGTGGGCTAACTCTAACACTAGTTTGCAATAAGCCTGGGGCACCACCAACTGTTCAATGGAATCACCTCGCAGCTGGTTTACGCGATACAACATCTCTTGATGAACCACAAAACGGGGAATCACTGACTCTGCCCACTGTTGTTGTGGTTCCCCATCTATTATTAATACATTTTCCCAGGCTCAGGATAGTGTTGGGTCCCAGTGTTGTGCAGTACCAAAATTATCCCCGGAGACATTGAGGTCAGCTAGCTCCAGACCTGGCGGCAAGTCCTCCCTGTCTCCCACCATCACACTTAGCGGGGTTGTCTCCCCCTCTTCCACCGAACTGGCAGTCACCACTACCGCTGGCCCTTCAGACTCAGGTTCCCAGGGTTCTGGTCTCCCCCTTGAGCCGGGCCACTCTGCTAGGGTTACATCTGTCCCACGGGTATCGGTAACTTTCGTATCCGGCCATAGTGCCGGGAAAGTCTCTCCCAATTATTAGTTCATACGGTAATTTTGTGGCGACGGCCATCTCCTGAGTCCACCTGCAGGCCACCGTTGAAAGAGAGACCAGGGCTGAGGGATAGTCTTTTAAGTCCCCATGAATGCACACAACGCCGACCTTTCGGCCAGTATACTCGACGGGCTGCACCATGGCAGCTCTTACCAGGGACACCAGGCTCCCTGAATCCAGCAGTGCCACCGCCCAGAGTGTCCCCCACTTCCACCTGGCACAAGTGGCTGTTGTCTACAGTCTCGGAGGTACCTGTGGCACATAGCTTCCTGGCATACAATGAGTGGCGGTAGCCATAGTTGGTATCCATGGGTGGTTTCTCATCCTGGCCATTCAATGTGAATACGAGAGACAGAGTCCACGTGGAAATCGCATCAAGAATGGACATCACGTTATTTTTCCACAATGTGATTTTTAAAACAGTGAGCAGAAAAAAAAAAAGCAAAGTGTATATTAAAGGGTTTATCCAATTTCTCAAACAGCCCCCCCCCATGTACCGGCCCCTCACACGGAATATACTTACCCCGCCGCTCCTGTTCCCCGCACCCCCGGTGCTGCTTCTCCCTGTACACGGATGAAAACATCCAGTGTCGGGGGGGGGGGGGGGGGGTCAGCCAATGGCAGATGTGGACAAGCCTCCCTAGCTTCACCCGCGATGCCCACCTGCCATTGGCTGCTCCCACGAATTCCACGTGGACTCTGTCTCTCAAATTCACATTGAATGGCCAGGATGAGAAACCACCTCAAAAACCATGTCGGAATAAAAAAAATGTTGATTTAAAAACATATACAGAAACCATTAGCACAGAAGTAACTCAATGTGAACATAGTCTTACTGGATAATTGGTCAGAACAATGGAAACTACAGTTAAGTGTGTTGATATGTAAAACCATGGAAGTAGATGGAATCCTCTTTCTGAGTATTGAACTGGAAGTTCTGTGGTAGTCAGCGAGGAAAGCAGGGTACGGTAGGATGCTCAGCTGCGTAGCTAGAGGTATAACCAGAAGAGGGAGCTTGTGATCTCACTGTATGAAGCTGTGTGGAGACCAAATATGGAATACTATGTTTAGTTCTACGAAAATGGTGGAGGGTCTTAACCCCTTTGTGACCAGCCTGTTTTGGACCTTGGTGATTAAGCAATTTGTTTCATCGTCACATTCCAAGAGCTATACCTTTTTTATTTTTCTGTCAATGTAGTCATATACAGCTTCTTCTTTTTTTGTGGGACGTTGTAGCTTTTAATGGTGCAATTTTTGGATAAAGATCTTACTGATTTAACTTTTATTAACTCTTTTTTGGCAGTACCATCACTGACTTTTTATGTTTTGCAGTATTCATTTTTAAGCATAAATAACATTATAAATGTTACAATTATAGTGATGCCATATACATACATGTTATCTTTTATATTTTACTAGTTTTGCATAATTAAACTTTTTTGTTTTTTAAGGAAAAAGGGAAATGTTTTTGCATCCCAAAACCCATTACGCTTTTTGTTCCCTTTTTGATGGCTAGCAAGCAAAGAACAGTAATTCAGTTTTTTTTTTTTTTTTTACTTTGTTCCTCGTATGGGATAAATTGCATGATAATTTTGTAGTTAGGGTCGTTTTATTTGTGCAATCTTTTCTATTAATCAGCTTTTTCTTCAATGGAAAAAGGTGTATTTTTTAACTATGAGATGTTTTTATTTTTATAAAACTAACTTTTTTTTACCATTTACTAGTCCCACAATTGGACTTTAACTGGTAATCTTTTGATTGCTTCTACAATACACTGTAATTATGCAGTACAGTGAATTATTCTGTCAATGTTATACTGAAAGGCAGTCTCTGGCGCAGCCTGATACAGATATACTGTAGGCAGGCCTGGGAACTTCCTTAGGCCCTAGGCTGCCATGAGAATATATCTGCACCCCGTGATATCATTTCTGGGGTGCTCATGGGAGAGAGAGAGAATGCCACCTCCCTCTAAACTATTTAGATGCCACAGTCGCTATTGACCGTGGCATCTCAGGGGTAAATAGCCCAGGTCGGCTTCTCTGCCAGTCCGGGCTGTTAGAGCAGGAGCTGGCTTTTATTTAACAAAGTGGCGACCCAGCTTAAGGCCCCTTAGTGACTGCTGGAAAAAAGGCATGCTATTGGTCACTAAAGAGTTAAGCATAAAACTTATGAGGAGAAACTCAAAATAGGTATTACTATGTCAATGTCAAGCAGTTCTGGCATATCGATAGGATATGCCCTAAATGTCTGAAAGATGCAGGTCCAACTTCTGTGTCGACCAGAGGTCGTAGCTCCCATACAAGTAATTTTGAAGTTACAGAAACAACATAGCACGGTGAACCATGCTGTTTCTGTAACTTGTCAGATGCAGAAGCAATGTACTGTGCTATGCTGTATCTGTCGCTCTAATTTAATTGTATGGGAGCTATGGAAACAATGTAGTCTAACCCACTTGGCTGTTTACATAGTTCCAAATATGTCTGCTGGCCATCCAGGCAGCATGGGGCAAGCAGGGCCTATTCTAAAAATATGTTTGGGTTCCAGAGATTGGAGCTGTATCTGCATAAATGTTTGAGATGGGAGAGCCCCTTTAAAAATGTGTATAGCCTGAAAAGAAATGGAATGTGATCAAATCCTTTAAATAAGCCTAAGTATTCCAGTTAGATATAGTTATCCCCTGTCCACTGGATAAGTGATAACTGTTGGATCAGTGGGGGTTCAACCATTGGATCCCCATCAGTCATGAGAATTGGGAACCCATGTTTCAACAGAACGCTGGTCGAGCATGAGCACCTGCTGTTCCACTAAAAGTCTGTGAGACTGCCAGAGGACAGCCTTCATCTTCATCGCAGATTGTGTCACTGTTCCCTTCCTCCACGATGGCAAGATATGAGTTGAAAAAGATATTGTATGATCAATGTCTAGAGCTAAATCTGCCTAATGTGATATTTTGGATGATGCATACATGTACATACCATATGTTGGAAGTTTATTGAATAAATCTGAACATTGGCATTTGAATTATTGTGTGTCATGGTTTAAACACATTTTCCAAAAAGGTGATGTAGGGGCAGCTATAGTGCTGGGCAGACTATAGTCTGTTCCAGGAAACTGGGGTACATTATATTAGAAATTATGTGAAATGGATGATTGGTATTATCATAACACCTAAATGCATAAAATCCTCTTTGTTTGTCTGAACCTCACGCTTGATGATTGCAATTTGCATAATCTACAGACATTAAAGTGTGTGAGATGAGAAAGGAAAAGTGATCATTATATTTCCCAAAGATTCCTTTCATATGTGTACTAGGCTTCAGTAAGTATATATCTCTTCCAGGGAAAGCCAAGTGAGGTATAAAGAATCCAGGAAAAATTAAGAGTAGTTTGCTAAGGGCTTTGTAAATTCCTGTTTTGGGGCCTGGATTTTTATGGAATGATGGGTGAGTTGTTAGTGGGGCCTGTCATTCCCTTTCTGACAAGTTTTCTTTGTAACACAGTCCAGTCCACTACTGGGTTATTAACCTCCTACCAGTAAGATTAAAATTTGAAAAACCCTTCTGAAAATGTCACTTTTTTATTGTACATTTTTATATATGTCTGAAGTAAGTATAGTTGGCTCATAACTCAGAGGACACAATAAAATTTTTAACCCCTAAGTGAAAACTAATTTTAGCCTCAAAGAGGTTGTCCTGCCATTTATATTGATGAGGCTGTTTAAAGAGGAGGTGACACTCCTGTGGAGCGGTGGGGTAGTGTAATTAGAAATACTTGCTTCTTTTGTGTGAATGGAGTGAGTGCTTGTCATTACACTTGCTTCTGAGACGACAGGAGCGTGGAGCACCTCCTCTTTAAACAGCCGATTGGCAGGGGTGTCGGACCCCCTCCGATCTGTTATTGATGACCTATTCTGACAATATGTCATCAATATAAATGTCAGGACAACCCCTTTAAGGACCAGTAACATTTCCCCCTCTGTTTTCTAGCAGTTTTCTTCTAAAATGTTTTTTATTTTATTTTGCGGGATGAGTTGTTTCTTTAGGAACCATTTTGGGGTATGTATAGTATATTAAATAACTTTTATTATTTATTTTAAGGGGAAAAGATAAAAAAAACTGCAATATTAACATTATTTTCTGGAATTTATTTATGGGGTTCACTGTGTGGGTTTTGAAAAATATTTTTTCTTTCCTCCTGCAGGCTGTCAGCTCCCCATTTGCCCCCAGAGAGATATGGGCCTGTTTTTTGCTTGAAAACTGGCATTCCAAGCTTTCAAACAAGACCACAAGAATCATAGCATTATCTCCACTACATCGGTACATGTTAGAAATCGGGTTGGCAGTGAATGCAGCTGAAAGTAAAAATAAAAGCATGCTTTACTGCTTTCACTCCTGACCCGATTTCTAACAGCTCTATCTCCCGATGTAGTGGAGATAATACTGTGCTCCTGGATTTGCTTGAAAGCTTGGAATGCCAGGCTCTGCTTGGGCTGAACTGTTTTGTCTTTTCTCAAAGCTCGAGCAGCGCTCAGGCAAAACTGTTTAGTGGTTAAGGTGCAAGGTGTGCACTAGAGGGAGAGAGCCATCTGTGGAGACAGAACCTGTCTGGAGATACTGTAACTGTGATTGCTAGCCTCGAATGTTGGTAGTGAAGCCACTTGTATAGTCAGGGAAAACTATATTTTTAGGTAATGCCCAGCAGAGCAGTGGATGATTTATGTTTTTTGGCCTGAATGTAAAGTCTGTTCATTTATTTTGTGCAAAAAAAAAAAAAAAAGAAACAGCAAAACCCTGTTTGAAAACGGACTTCTGTGTCACTGTCTCTGACTGCATCTGATCCCATTTTACCTACCACTACACAACTAATTCCACAGGTGTTAAAAAGAATCTAATTCTTTCCAGAAGCAAAGCTATACTTATCCATTAAATTGTTATTTGTCACTGATAGATCTTACTTTTTTCCATGAAACAGACAAATTATTTCCATGCATTGTGTGGTATTGCCGATCAGCCCAATTTAGACAATCCATGGATATGATTAGACTGTTTCTGGAAAAAATATATTTTGTCAATCAGAAATGAAAATTTACTGAGAAAGTTATTAAAAGGTGACTACTATGGCTGCACTTCCTGTTGTCAATTCTGCAGAAATGCAACTCCTTTGATATTCCAATATATAGTTTTGCATGAGCTGAACTCGAAGATCTGAAACATTTCCTACATACACAAAAGACCCATTACTCTGAAATATTGTTCACAAATCTGTCTTAATCATGTGTTAGTGAGCACTTCTCCTTTGCCAGGATAATCCATCCCACCTCACAGATGTGGCATATCAAGGTGCTGATTAGACAGCATGAATATTGGACAGGTGTGCCTTAGACTTCGCACAATAAAAGGCCACTCTGAAATGTGCAGTTTGATCACACCGCAATGCCACAGATGTCACAACGTTTGAGGAAGCGTGCAATTTGCATGCTGTCTGCAGGAATGTCTACCAGAGCTGTTGCCCCTGCAATGAATGTTCATTTCTCTACCATAAGCCATCTCCAAAGGCGTTTCAGAGAATTTGGCAGTACATCCAACCGGCCTCACAACTGCAGACCACATGTAACCACACCAGCCCAGGACCTCCACATCCATCATGTTCACCTCCATGATCGTCAGACCAGCCCCCCGGAGAGCTGCAGCAACAATCAATTTGCATAACCAAAGAATTTCTGCACAAACTGTCAGAAACCATCTCAGGGAAGCTTATCTGCATGCTCGTCATCCTCATCGGGGTCTGGACCTAACTGCAGTTCGTCATCGTAACTGACTTGAGTGGGCAAATGCTCACATTCGATGGCGTCTGGCACGTTGAAGAGGCGTTCTGTTCATGGATGAGTCCTGGTTTTCACTGTTCAGGGCAGATGGCAGACAGCATGTGTAGCGTCGTGTGGGTGAGCGGTTTGCTGATGTCAACGTTGTGGATCGAGTGGCCCATGGTGGTGGTGGGGTTATGGTATAGGCAGATGTATTATATGGACAACGAACACAGGTGTGTTTTATTGATGGCATTTAAATGCACAGAGATACCATGATGAGATCCTGAGGCCCATTGTTGTGCCATTCATCCACAACCATCACCTCATGTTGCAGCATGATAATGCACGGCACCATATTGCAAGGATCTGTACACAATTCCTGGAAGCTGAAAACATCCCAGTTCTTGCATGGCCAGCATACTCACCGGACAGGTCATCCATTGAGCATGTTTGGGATGCTCTGGATCGGCGTATACAACATTGTGTTCCAGTTCCTGACAATATTGTGCAACTTCGCACAGCTATTGAAGACGAGTGAACCAACATTCTATAGGCCACAATCAACAACCAGATCAACTCTATGCAACGGAGATGTGTTGCACTGCGTGAGGCAAATGGTGGCCACACCAGATACTGACTGGTTTTCTGTCCCCCCCTAGTATGGCAAAACTGTGCACATTTGAGTGGACTTTTATTGTGGGCACACATGTCCAATACTCACGCTGTCTAATCAGCACCTTGATATGCTACACCTGTGAGGTGGGATGGATTATCTCGGCAAAGGAGAAGTGCTCGCTAACACAGATTAGACAAAGGTAATAGTGGCTCACTGTACCTTTAACAAAGGAATGGTGCTACAAAGCTCCGTTGGTCCACCAAACCAACACAATTATTTAAGAAAAAGCTAAAAATTGGTCTGAGCACTAAAAATGGCGTCGTGGTACAGTGGGACGCCACGAATACACCGCAAATTCTTCTGCCATACCGCCTTACTTTATGACTGCTTTACAGGTTTTTTTATGACCGCTTCACAGTTTATTAATCTGTCCTGGAACAGTGTGGGTATTTTCCTGCAGGTGGATTAACACACCTGTTGATTAATCAATTAATGACACTGGCTAACTGAACTTGAGGTGTATACACGCACTCACCATTTATACCTGAGGTGGAAACATACCAAACTTTGCTGATTCTACTATTTTGCGTACTTTAACCCCTTCGTGTGGGAGTATTAACTGATACTATATTGCAACATATCGTCATATTTATTTGTATCCATTTAATGCAGAGTTTATTTTAGGACTTATATGTCCGTGTTTGTTATTATAGGTCAGTTTAAAGTAGTTTTTATTGTGTGTGCCTTGCAGAGAATAAATATTCTTAACTTATCACTTTATACATGCAGTATTCCAGTTTTTGAGTGCTCAGCCCAATTTTTGTGAACAATATTTGAGAGTAATGGGTCTTTTGTGTATGTAGAAAATGTTTCAGATCTTTGAGTTTAGCTCATGCAAAATAAGAGCAAAACCGAAAATGTTGCGTTTATATTTTTGTTCAGTGTACATGGAAATCCTACCTTCTTTCCAGGATTTTGATACTGATGACCTATTCTCAGGCTAGGTCATCAGTATCTGATTGACACCTGAGGCCCCTGCCAATCAGCCTTCTCAAACTGCTGATTAGTGCGGATCCCAGGTGTCAGACCACCAGCAATCAGATACTGATGACCTATCCTGAGGATAGGTCATCAGTATCAAAATCCCAGAAAACACCTTTAACCTGTGTCTAGACTTATAGAGTCTTTAAGTCAAAAGTAATGGTTTAGGTGAAGGTGCTTAACTTTCACTTGTACAGTTATTTTAGGAAATTGCATGTATTAGCAATCTAATTTATAAGTATATAGTATAGTTTATAGTATATAAGCCATGGCTCACCAGAGGTGGAGCACCAGAAAAGTCAGTTCTTTTATTTTTATTTTTCTTACTTGTTAGAAAAATCTTTGTGAATTGCCTGATCATTTTCAGTAAAATTATCCTTATGTGTCTGTTTTCATTAAATCTCGCCTTTCCCTTTCATGCTCAATAGTCTCTGTGTGAAAGGTGCAAATTGCTTTAGCAGAAAGTCTTGTTCTGTCATAGTATGTCAAGACTTTATATCATTTTATAGTTTAATAAGAAGAGTACTTTTACAAAAGGTTCTCTGTCACTCTAGATGTCAACATGCAAATTATTGTAGGATCTCTCTTCAATCTGTAGAGGCCGATGCCAAGACTGCTGTTTAAATTGTAATGATCTCAGATATAATTCACACATTGCATTTTTCAGTATCAGCTGTGTTGAAAACCTTTGGCTTGTTCCACAATGCTACAGAAATTAATAAAGGCTTTTCAGGGATATACTGTAGATATTGATGACCCATCATTAGGGTGACTCATCAATATCAAATCTGTACAACACACAGAACCCACACCGTTCCGCTGTTTGCAGCAGCTGCCAGCTCTGTAACTAACACAGAGAACGGAGAATTGGCATCTTGCCCTTGAATGGGAGCTGAGCTGCAGTATCCTGGCACAGCCACTACACAATGGATAGAGCTGTCGGCTTCCGGCTTCAATGTCTGTGTTACTTACAGCATCTGCTGCGAACAGCTGATCCAGTTGGGGCCAGGTGTTGGACTGCCCACCGATCTGATATTGATTACCTATACTAAGATTGGTCATCAATATCTATAAGACTGAAAAACCCTTTCATAAATAAAAAGATTTTTTTTGCTAAATATACTTTTTACTAATGTTTTTTGTTTCCTATTTAATCACTAATTCTGAAATTTCAAGAGCTCAGATAAGTTTTTATTTTTTATTTGTCTTGTGTTATCCTGATACTCACTGGTCACTTGTTATCAAGTCAGTCTTTAAAATGAGTTTAAATTTACTGTGTTACCTGTTGACCTGGAAATATAGTCTCACAACAAATTTTTACTTGAACTCAAAAGTTTATTTGAATTCTTGTTACTCTTTTGAAAGTATTGATTTTAGAAAACTTTAGTGCAGAGTTATTAAGGCCAGAAAGCAAATCAAAGTCTCCACATATGAGTTACATCTAAACCTGTCTTTCTAAATATATTTACAATATATATCACTGAGGGCAACCCCTAAAGCTTAACTTTTAATATACCTACTAAAATACATCAGTTGACAAGGGTCCAAGCAAGACCAAAATAACCGTAGTACAGCACAACAAGAAGAGCTCACACAACAAGGACGGTTAGTGGCTAGGTAGGGTGGCATTTGTGGGACAACACGTCAAGATACCTAGTGTCTGTCCCTATGTTCACCCTAAAAAGAACCTGCTCAGCCCAGAGATACACCTTGATGGTAGGAGTACTCTGTCCACGTGCCTTGGCTAACCTGTCCTTATGCAGCCCTATCACTTATCTGATACCACGTATAGAGTTCCCAAGTCCCAACACGTTTCCCCTTATAATACACAAGATTTGTCAGGGGACAATAGGTCTCAGTCTGGTAATAGGATGCCAGAACAACAATACACAAGATATACAAAAGACAACAAAACAAGCTGGAGTGCCCCAGACCCACAGATGTCTGTGATAAAATATGAGGACTAAAATCAACATATGATAGAACAGTGTGGTGTTCGCACTCGGTAGAGTATGATCTAGTAGCTAAAGGCCACAGAGCCACCACTTATATATTAGATAGAAAAAGGGGTCATCCTCTCAAATGTGACAGGGTGCTCTCACAAATGATAAAACTATATGGTGCTCACATACACTAGAGATCATCAAATAAACAAAGACCATATAGCCACACTTATCTGTTGAATAAAGTAGAAATCATTCTCTCACAGATCCATATGCACGGCTGGGGAGCTTCAGGGCGCAAACTTTTTTTTTTTTTTTAATATATTTACAACATATATTGCAAACTTTCCAGATATAGTAAAACTAATAAAGACATATTCAGATTTAGGGAGTGTTGACATCTGCATCAGTAGCCCTGTTTGAGACCTCCATTGCAGATTCTATCAAAAACAGTGGAAAGAAAAGTCCTGCCTGCAGCACTTTTTTCTCTGCTGCAAAAGTGGACTCCTGAAGAGAAACCGAAAAGACTCTGTTATAATCAGTGGGATCTGTCTGGGTCAGTTATGTGCCAAATACACCACTTCCGATATTTTTGTTATTTTACTCCTATAACAGAGTAGAACAATGTAAACCGATAGCGCAAGAATGAAAGAGGCCTTAGTAAGTGTTTTTCATCAGTATTTAGTATCATATTGGCCTCTAAGCTGAGACAGTTGGGACATGGGAAAAATTGGACCACTGCGAATGGGTCACAGGGTGGGGGCAAGAGGAAATTAAACACAGGGAAAATGTTATAAAAGAAAGTGAAATCTGATTCTATCAAATATAAGAGTTTCTTATTTGTGAAATTCCTGATAAACAAACCAGTAGTGCCAAGTTTTCTGCAATATTTTGTGAGTAACCTGGAGGCTGACAGTAGGCTACAATACAGACCTTGTGTTAATCTAGGTGGTGATCTCCTGGCTTTTTGTATAGAGGCATAGGAGAACATGGTGAACATCCTCGTGAAAAATTCTGGCCCTACTATGTTTTTAGTGTATAAAGTCTTGTTCCAAACATCTGAGACAATCTTAAAAAACATACACCCCTAATACTGTTGGGATATTAGGGCGTAAAGAGTTTGAGGGGAACCCTACACCAACTGAATAGGACTTTTGAGCTCTTCTTCCTGCATTTCACTGGAAATATAAGATGAAGGGTGTAGTGGTGATCATGTTGGTTTGGGCTAAATATCATACCCAAGTCCCTTACTCAGCTGAAAAGGGCAACGGTGAGTCATTATGGAGGATAGATCTGAATTTGGTAGGGCGTGGAAGTATACTTTAAAGTCAGTCTGGGAAGTAGAATTAAAGAAAGTGATGGAGTTGAGGCACAAACCATGGACCCATGGGGCGTTTTCCAAGGACAAGTCGCCACTTAAGAGTAGTCCCTGAGGTGCCACCAACATTTCATTCCGTGCCTGTGAGGGTTCCTAATGATGTCTTTGTACTTTTTGGCATAATGAAGACAATAAACTGTAAACTCTGGAGAACCTATTTATGGTGATACAATCGCTAATACAATAAAAATACAGTATGTGTATCTAAAAAGGAACATCAGTTTAACAAGCTACAGTCATGGCAAAAAGTTTTCAGACTGACACATTTTGGTTTTCACAAAGTTTGCTTACTCAGTGTTTTTAGATATTTTTTGTCAGCTGTTTCTGTGGTATACCGAAGTACAATCAATTATAAGTAGGGTTGAGGTAATCAAATTATCCGAAGTGGACTTCGATCTGAATTTCAGGGAAAATTTCATTTGCCGCAAAGCCGAATTTCCTCGTGCTTTATGGTGATGAATGAATTTTCCATGAAATGGCAGGTTTAAAAAAAATAATACTCACCTCATCCATTTGAGAATGCAAGAAGGTGCCGGGGGCCATCTTGATTAAAGATCCCGCACAGTGACGTATGACGTCACCATGCGGCCAGCGCAATGACGTCATCACGCACCACATGAGATTTCATGTGGGATCTTCAATCAAGATGGCCATGGTGGCCCTCCACGCTCAAATGGATGAGGTATTATTATTTTTTTAACCGATTAACCTCTGAAAACCTTAATTTTTCATCTCAGATGCCGCAATCAGTGATGACCTCTGCTTCTGTGGGGTTCAATGACGGGGGCGGCACAATCAATATTTACAGTGTTGACCATTTTTTTCAAGACTTCAAGACTTCAACAATTCACCCTGGCATGCAGGATATCAGCTTCTAGGCCAAATCCTAACTGATGGCAACCCATTCTTGCCTAATCAGTGCTTGGAGTTTATCACAATTTCAGTGTTTTTGTTTGTCCATTCATTTTTAGAGAATTGACCACAGGTTCTCAATAGGATTGAGATCTTGTGAGGTTCCTGTCCATGAACCCACAATTTTAATGTTTTGCTCACCATTCCACTTGGTTATCACGCTTGCTTTGTGACATAGTGCTCCATCATGCTGGAAAAAGCATTGTTCATCACCAAATTGCTTCTTGATACCAATCTGTATTAATGACAGTGTGAGTGAGCCCACTCCTTTGATGGGAAGCAACCCTGCTCATGAATGGTTTTGGGATGCTTTACCATTGGCACACACACTGAGGCAAAGGCTTTTGGAGGATGGCCTGGTGTCAAGAAGGGCAGCAAAGAGGCCACTTCTCTCCAATAAAAACATCAAGACAGACTGACATTTTGCAGGAAGTACAGGGATTGGACAGCAGAGGAATAGGGTAAAGTTATTTTCAAACTCTTTGGGACACCTGGAAAAATGATTGTCCGGAGAAGAAAAGATGAGCGTTAGTTACCAAGAGTCCTGTGTCTTTGTAATTTTTAAGCATGTGCTTTTTGGTTATGCTGGTAGAAACTTTAGCATGGCACAGCTCCTTATCTACTCCTTCTCTGATGATGTCTTCTTCACACTGGTCTACACACACACTACCTGGATAATGGATAATTTCTCCTCAGTTTGAACTTAATTGTTGTCTTCATTAGGTTAGGAGTAGTGTTGGGCGCAAATATTCGAATAGCGAATATTAATCGCGAATATCAGCACTTAGAGAATTAGCGAATATTTAGAATATAGTGATATATATTCGTAATTTCGAATATTCTAGATTTTGTTTTTCATCAGTAACCTCCCTTCTTGCTTGTGGGCCAATGAGAAGGCTGCAATATATTTTTCTGAGCTTAGCAACATCCCTAGCAACCAATAGGAAAGTTGCCTACCCCTTACTATATAAAAACCTCCCCAGCAGCCCTTGTATGTAGTATTTTGCAGATCTGAGAGAGAGCAGTGTTATTGCTGTGCTCTCTGCTTTCCTGTGTCATTAGATTAGATAGTTAGTTAGATAGCTTTTATATATATATATATATATATATATATATAAAATAAAGATCCTGATATACTGTAGTGTAGCGGATAGGTTCTCCTGTCCATACATACATGATACATACATAGTACTGTGATGTCACAAGTCCGCAACAATACTTAGTGCACCAATCACTAATAAGTAGTCAGACCTGTTAAAATGTGAAGTTGTATGTATTGCACCAAAATATTTGCATCATTAGTGCCGATTTTGCAATCGCAAATATATTGGAGCACTCTATCTGCATATAAAGCTATTGTATTGTTCTGACGTGCCAACCATTTTCTCCAGTTTTAGGAATCTTCTAGCAGCTTGGAAAATGTATTTATAGTGACCCACGCCCGTATTTCGCATGCATAACGCAAATATTACATTGGCGATTTTTCGCGATCAAGAAAATTCACGAAATATCTTAATTCGAATATGCACCGTTCGCTCATCAATCGTTAGGAGCAGATAAAAATATATTGGGCTCTAAAATTAAATCAAATGCCTTCATTCATTATATAAAGACAGTGATTTCATTGTTCTTTTTACCCATAAATTTATAGTATAAAGACATTAATTATTTTGAGTATTGTATATGTATTAGCAGATGATATACACACCACAAATCATACAATCATATAATAGGTTATTGGCTTTAAAAATACAAATTTTTTAATTTGATTTTTTTTTTATTATATACATGGTCCAACCAGCTGTCTCTGAAGTCCAGCAGGTCACTGTTTGTGCCTAAGGCCTTTTTGATTGTAGTGTGACCTTGCTGTCAAGGGTCATTTGCTACTATTGTAATGAGCTACTGACACCATGGTTAGCCTATGTCACCAGTGAAATTGGCATTGGAAAAGAGTGTATTTACTTTTTTTAAAACAGAATATTATAAATATTTATTTTTTAAATACATTTTAATAACATAAATATATCTAGCAAGCGGAATGTGTGCAGGGTGACATCTCCCGTGATACTGCCCAGTAGGTAAGAGGTGTGAACGGATCTACATCTTTAAGAAGCTGAGATTCTCTCCAGCCTGGAAACATAGTCACAATTGCAACATTCCCACTGCTTCTTTTGTTTGCCTGTGTGTGACAGCCAGAAATCAACGGGAGCCTTTTCTCATGGTGATTAGAAACAGCCTAACATAAGATGATCTTTCTTTTCTTCCAGTCCTTCCTCCTTCTATCCTTTTTTTCCCCTCTCTTCCTTCCGTAAACCTTTAAAATAAATATTGAGCAAGTTGGAAGGAGTGAGATGCTGAGCTCCCACACACATTTAAACAAAAGAGGTAGAGGAAGGCTTCTGACCAGAAAAAGAAAAAGATTGTCTCTGAGCCAAACCCCCTCCAGTGTGAAGTGCCTGCTCTGGATGCTGCTGATAGTAGAAACTGCTCTTGGATTTCCAATAAGCGGCGGCAATTAGAGGCTCATCTTTGTGTAATTGTAAAGGGTGCTTGGTTCTGCTTCCACCACGGATTAAAGCAAGTCCTGCAGGATCATGGCTCTTTGAAGATGGGGAGCTTTGTGGTATAGGGACTTAATTGACCGATGCTGGGGAGAGATTTCACGACGCTGAATTTTTTTCCTCTTATCATCGCTGGATCATTGTACAGTACAAAGTAGGTAAGGGAACTTTAAGCGTTAATGAAACCGGAGACAATTGCTTCTAGACTGGGTGGCGGTGGTGGATCATGGTCCTTCTGTGCCATATGCATGTCTTTAGAGATCAGATCATCTAAAATATTTGCATTTAACACCTCTAGCTCTTAATATTTCTGAAGTTAACGTGCAGCTAGTGATGCAACGCATTGCCTTATCTATAGTATTTTCAGGGTGAATATCGAATTCTCGAAAGGCGAGAATGGAGACGTATCTGGTAGCGTTGTGTGATGCAAGCTCCAGGGAGGTAGATTTCCTTGTTGCCATGGACAGGGTCTGCTCCCAGATCAGAATGTCACATGTAGACACAGCCTGAGCTCCTTTGCTGAATATATATTGCAGAGTGAGAATTGTAAATACGTGTATGGTTTGTGGGCTTGAAATATTTGCCTGGAGGTTAAGGGGTTGTCTGGAGAAAGTTACCCTGATGAATTGTGTCAGGGAAAGCTGTTCTAAAGTAAAGCTGCAGAGTTTACTGTCGTTTGCGTATTGCATTGTATCTTTGTAGTCGGCAGGTTGAGATGATAACTTTGTATTCGTATACTTTTCCTGAGAGTTACAGTTTTATTACTCCTTAGGAACATAATAAGCTAGTATATCTTCTGATTTAACATTGGTGACCAGTGTCATCAGACTCTATATTGGGAATATACTGTGGCACATATATTAAGCACATTATCATTGATCTGAGAAAAATCTTTTTTTATTTGTTCAGTTCTAATGGACTAGGCTGAACATTATACTGTGTAGCAGATGGCTAATGTCCTATATGGCAAATCTGGGTTTTATCATCATTGATCTACATTGCCCACTGGAGAATTGACCTTACCTGGATGGGAGAGTTCACACTTCAGTTATTTGGTCAGTTATTCCCATCAGTTAGGGTCCCCCCCAAGAACTGTCTGTTCTTGTCCGCAATTGTGGACAAGAATAGGACATGTTCTATTTTTTTGCGGCGCCACGGCACGGAAGTTCGGGGTCGAAGCCCGGAAGTTCGGGGCCGCTTTCCGGAAATAGTGTGCTCTCCGCATCCTGTTCTGCCCCATTGAGAATGAATGGGTCCGCACCCGTTCACGATATTGCGGAACGGATGCGGACCCATCTGCGGACATGTGAATGGACCCTTATTGTGAGCCAAAATCAGTAGTGAAGCCTACGCAGAGGTATTATGGAAAGATTTGCACCTGTTCTGTGTTTTTGACCCGCACCTGGTTTTGGCTCACAACAACTGATGGACATAACTGAAGTGTGAACTTGGCCTTACATGTACAGATGTAGCAGAACTAAAAGGAACTGTGATAACAAATTGTTATCTTGTGACAAAAGCCTTTGAGAACCATTGAAAAAGTCAGTTAACATTTCCTTGCCATTGTTTACTTAACACTTTGTGCACGTTTCAGGGTAGGGATAGACCTGCAAAGGTTAGCATACCTACCTGCTTCCCGGGGCTGACTCCCTGCGCCTTCTCTTCCTGGCCTCTACTGCTCCACTGCACTCCCAGGGTGTAAACTTCCGTTCTGTCTGCAGCAGTGACCTTCTTCCCTTACGTCACGTCAAATGGTAATGTGACGCAAGGGGAGCAGATCACCGCTGCAGCAGCGTCAAAACTGAAGTTTACATCCTGGGAGCGCATTTAAGCCGGGGCTCAAGACCAATGAGAGAAGGAGCAAGGAGCTAGCGCCAGGAAGCAGGTAAGTATACTTTCCTTTGCAGGTCTGCCCAAGATAGGGGATTTGCCAATGTTCCCCTCCAGAGATGCACAGCCCCTTTAACCATTCCTTTTCACTCTGCTACATCTGTTTTATGAGCTGTGTAATAATTAAAAGGAAACTTTCATGATGAATATGCAGTGTAATCTGAAGGCAGTATATGATAGAGGAGGAAATGAGCAGACTGATATACAGACTTGTAGGCAAAGATTGTAATTTATTCATTTGCACCTCTGCGCTTTCTGCGCTTTCTACGCTTTCTATGCTCAGGAGTCATGTGGGCGGTCCTAACCCTGCATAATTAAGCATACAGGGAAGACTGTCAATCACTGAATAGGACCGCCCATATGACTCCTAAGCAATGTAAAAGTAGAGGTTTCAAATTTACTAAACATTTTCAAAAAAACATGCTGCGTGCAAACGGCGCTGCATTTCCACCGTGACGGGTTTATGGGTTGCCATTATACATTTATATGAGTGGTCTGCAACCACCGGTCACCGGTTCTTAGGAAGCTATCCAGCATGCTGGGACACTCTGAATGTGTGGTTTCTAAACAGCAGGAGAGTCAAAGGCTGAACATTATTGATGTAAAGGTGGAAGTCCCAGGTATCCCCATTCATAATCTCATGCTGGCACAACACCGAGACAAGGAAAGTGCACCAGTCCATATTCCTATAGTGATTAAGTACAGTCAGACATGTCTCTGGGGCAGAAATGCATTGGAGGTGTTCTCAGTCTCATAGCAGTTGACTGCCAGGAAGATCTGACAGATGGAGGGGAGGCTGAAGGGGTTTCTCAGGACTTTTAACGGGCTTTTAATATTGATGACAACCGGCACCCCCACCCATCAGCTGTATGAGGAGACAGTGTGCGCAGTGTGTGCGTGCCGCCTCCCTTCTCTCTTCCTACTCACCGCTGCTGCTATGTCTGTGGCAAGCAGGAAGAGAGATGGGAGACAGCACACACACAGTGCACGCCTTCCCTTCATATAGGTGATCATTGGTGGGGGTGCCGGGTGTTGGACCCCTGTCAATCTGATATTGATGACCTATCCTCAGGATAAGGTCATCAGTATTAAAAGCCCGGAGAACCCCTTTAAGCCTTATATGCAGCCAATATCTTTTATGTTTTCTCTAAAAACAGAAGAGTTTTCTTTTATTTAGAGAATTCAACAGATCTCTCCTATTACATGAACCACTTTGTTCATATGTGGAGTAGTCCAGTTAATAGGTGAACCTATTTTTCATGCTATTTTATTTTGTAGGACTGTTTAAAGAGCATCTGTAAGCAGTATCGACCCAATTAAACCAAGCATACTGCCTGGTGGGGTTGATTCTGCTGATTAAAATGATACCTGTCTTGAGAAAATCCGTTGTGGTGTTCCTAAGAAATTAAACTTTTATACTTTATGCAAATGATGTCTTCAGTGCAGTGAGGGGTGTGGCCAGCACTGGAAAGCGGAGGAGCTGAAGTGTTAGACCCTGGCCCTCGGTGCACTGAAGCCCACATGTGAATAAAGAATAATGGGGTCATTTAAAAATCTGGTGTAAAGTAGAGCTGGCTTAGTTGCTCATAGCAACCAATCAGATTCCACCTTTAATTTTTGACAGCTCCTCTGGAAAATGAAAGGTGGAATCTAATTGGTTGCTATAGGGCAACTTTCTACTTTACCCCAGTTTGATAAATGACGCAATTTTTTTTTTCCTGGGAGCACCACAACTGATTTTTATAAGACAGGTATCATTTGAATCACCAGGATCAACCCTTCCAGACCAGTGTGATTTGTTTAAAGGGATTCTCTGGCATCAGTGATGGTACAGTACGCAGTGTTCGCCAGCGAACACATGCAGGCTGCCATCTTTAGTAAGGCAGATTCACCCTTCCGGCAATGCACAGGTAAGCCCTTACCTGTGTCGGGAGCCGGTCTGAAATGAAATGCAGTCACCGGAAGCAGGCAGTTCCGAGAACAGCCGCCGGGGGCCTTCATCGGGCTGTTCTTGGAACTGCCTGCTCCCGGTGACTGCATTTAATTTCAGACTGGCTCCTAGCACAGGCACAGGTAAGGGCTTACCTGTGCATCGCCGGACAGGGTGAGTCTACCTTACTAAAGATGGCAGCCCGCATGTGTTCGCTAGCGAACACTGTGAACTGACCATCACTGTCTGGGATTAGTGAGTTTTTAGCAAGTGTCTGCAGCCTTCCTGTCTAACCAGAAGATTCATGCTTACCTACTCCCTGCAGCTCCGGTACTCTCCGCAGCTTCCTCTGTGTCCTATGCTTTGGTCCTCGCATTGTAGACAGGCGACACAGCCTGGTCTTGGTCACGTGCACCGCTGCAGCCAATGACTGGCTTCAGCGGTGACAAGACCACAAGCAACATGTCACTGCTGAAGCCAGTCATTAGCTGCAGCGGAGCATGTACCCATGCTGGGCTAAATGTCAACACTGTGGGGACCAGAATGTGGAGCGTGGAGGACCAGAGCTGTGAGGAGCAGGTAAGTAAAAGTCTTCTATTTAGCGAGGGAGGCTTCAGGCACTTCCTAAAAACTTGTAAAAATGTATACTGGTAAGTGGCTCAACCAAAATCACAGGAAGGACCCCAGGTGGAACTCATTATTCACAGAGAACTCCTTTTAATAGGTTTGATCCTGCTGTGTGACGCTTCTGGAAATTTGGACAAATATTGCTAAAGCTTGATGTTGGCCATTAAAAACGGACAACTGGAAAATGGATGCAGAATGGCCATGAAAAACTGGCAGTGGGTCCATTTTTAATGGATTTACAGTAGCTGAAATAAATATCACTCTAGTCCACTAGGTCTATGTGTCTAATAAGGATGGCAATCCACCATAGATATCTTGAACATTCAGTTGACTTATACTCTTATTAGGTAGAGGGGAATATTCCATTGCCAGACACATCTGCCAGCTGATCTGCCTTGAGAACAAGACGATGGGGCATGTTGAAAAGCCTGAACCTTCAAAAATAACCGGGTTGGTTGACTTTCATCTAAGGCTCTATTCAAACTTCTGTCAGAGGATCTGTCTGTAGAGTGATGTTTCAAAAGGACCCTCTACATGGGCCGAAAATACGCCAGATAGTCGGTAACAAGCTTTCATAAGAATGCTTGTTAGCGTTTATCTGGCGGTGCCGCCAATTACCCAGTGAATGAGCGAAATGCTTGTTTATCGGGTAGTAGGTCATTTGTAAGGAAACAAAAATTGTCGTTTGCCTAGAGCAGATCATGCTGTGTAAAGACGCTCTGCTGCCGGCAAACGAGATAGTATGGGGACAAGTGGTGGCATTAGTGATTGCTCCTCCTCATACTGTGGAGGAGATTGCTGCATGTAATAGCAGCAGTCTCTTTGGCTGATGAGCAGGTGATTGTCAGGAAGGAAAACTTCTCTCCTGACAATCGCCTGATGTATCGTCCCGTGTAAATGGACCTTAACAATGAGCTCAACATATTTTGGCTTCCTGCACTAGAAGTGTGACATTTGGGGGAATCACCTATTGTGTTTAAAGATGTTTCCCACATTTAATAAATATCTATAGAATATTCCATGACTGTCTGCTGGGTAGGAGTCCTAACTGTAGTACCTCTGCCCATTCTGCAGGCAGGGGGTCTTCTCAGTTCACATCAATAGGAGTCACAGAAAAAGCAAAGCAAACTTACCAAGAGCCCCTATTTAGGGTTGCCAACAGAAATGTTCATTTTTTTCTGGACAACTTATCCAAAAATCACCAACAGCCAACAATTTGTACAGACAAATTGGAAAACCATGACAAATGATAAAGATTATAAGTATTACATGTCTATAGCTCAGTATACTGATAAGAACTTATTACCAGCATTTACTGGGAGCTGTGAAATTATAATTACCACAAAAATTGTCTAGTTAAGTACCTGCAGTCTAAAAATAAAAATTGCATCTATTTTCATGGACACAGGAAAAAAGTTGCCTATTTTTCCAAAAATTTCAGGGCAGTTGGCAACCCTGCCCCTATTGTCTAAATAGGATATCAGAGGTTGGCCTCCTACCTATCAGACACCCTCAAGATATGCCATACATGTCTGGTTTTGAATGGAGTTGGGTTTTAAGAAAGTCATTATGTAAATGGCCACATTTCGACCTGGATATAAATAGTATTCATATGCAGTATATATGGCATGAGCAGTGGGTGCAACTGAACTTCACAAGCAATGCGCATGGTAAATCTGCCAATATTTTTTGAGGGATGTTTAGAAAAATACTACATAAAGAGGAGTTGTCACCTCTCCTGACATCTGTTCTAGCAACTATCTGCATTCACCATGTAATACCAATTCTGGCTCAGTGCTGTGCCATTGCTTTATTATTCCTGCTCGAAGTTCTGAATGAGTTACTAGCCGTTTGCAGTGAGGGTCCAGATGGGTTTTATCAGTCAGGGGTGATTCCCTGCACTGTCTTACATCATCCAATCAGTGCTGTCAGTGCTAGATTGTGCAAAGACTCATCCCGACTGAGAAATACCAGCTCTGGTATAAAGGAGAACTGGCTTAGTTGACCAATGCAACCAATCAGATTCCTTCCTTCATTTTTCAGAATCCCTCAGAGAAATGAAAGGTGGAATCTGATTGGTTGTTGGGGGCAACTAGGCCACTTCTACTAACACCAGTTTCATAAATCAACTTCACTATGTATTTCTGGAATATATCCATAGACACCTGTTCTTAGCAGCTGATATGCTACTAAGTGGCCATTTTTTTAACATGGGTTTTTAGGTCCAAAATTGACAATTCATTTTCTTTTCCTAGTCTTGATAGCATTCAATGTATTTCACTACATAGGGGATTTGGAGCTCCGTATCAGAGAAATGTCACTTCAACCACTAAAGATTAGTGTTGAGTGCGAATATTCGAAATACAAATATTTATCGGGAATATCGCAACTTCGAGAATTCGCTAATATTTTGAATATACTTATTTATAGTCGGTATTGTACCACTTTTATCTAGAATGACCCCTATTTCTTAGCTCTATTGTTTGTATATATAATGTAGTGCTATATATTTGTTTTTTAGAATATTCGTCATTTCTTTCCATCTGAAGTCATGATTCCTTCCTGCTTAAGTTGCTTGACAAGCAATTTAAGCAGGGAGGAATCATAACTTCAGATGGAAAAAAATGATGAATATTCTAAAAAAACTAACATATAGCACTATATTCTATAGTGCTATATATTCCTTTTTAACCCACACCTGTATTAATCGCTTAATATTTGCATATTACGCAATCATTACATTTCAGATTTATCGAGTGATTTTTTTTTTATATAACGAATATTCGAATTTGCGAATATTCGCCGAATATTCTACAAAATATTCACGAAATATAGCAAATTCGAATATGACCCCTGCCGCTCATCAATACTAAAGACATGAATCATCAGCACTTTGAACATATATAGGGTGGACATTTATATTCAAGGGTGGACATTCATTTCCGGCTGTCCATTCTAAGTTTAACCCTTAAAATAATGCAAAGTTAAATTTAATGACTTTGGTTATAGATCACTGCTAAATCATTCCAATAGAAGGTCATTTAAGAAAGATCTTATCGATTAAAACTATAGTTTTTCCACATTGGGATAGTTGGCATGAAATACATTTTTGCCACTACAGTCGAAACAGATTGCCAATTAGAAACACAAAGGTTGCTGCCAAATTTCCACAGTAATGTCATAGTGTATAATACCTACAAAGAAATAGAAAACATTCAGGTCATAGATGTAATGATCTCGAGAGGAGAACTCATTGTATGTCAATGGTAGGTTGGAAAGGTTAAGCACAAATGCCATGTCCAACCTGCTGTGCGGCAGATGCTCAAAAGAACTATTGACCTTAAAAGAAATGTGAGCCACTTGTACATGAAATACATAACAAGTCCAGCTAAAAAGCCATGAACGTTTCTAATAAACCGTACTTAGACACAGGTAACACATTTCTCAGTTTTGTGTTATAAATTCATTTTTATGACAATAGTTTCAAATTATTTTTAGGGCTGTAAGCATAGGGTATAGTAGTCAAAGTCACTATCCAGTCAGGAGTTCAAAAATAATAAGTAAGTCAGGTCCCCAGGGGATGATTACCTGCTATTTACTTTCCTCAGACCTCGTTGCTCGACTGCTTTTTAGCACTTCTCTGTAAGGGCAGCGCTGTGATCATAGACTGCAGTTTAAAGGGCTTCTGTCACCCCACTAAAGTCATATTTTTTTTTTGGGCTACTTAAATTCCTTATACTGCAATATATCAGTATATAATGCTCTTACTCATTTTCGTTCAGCAGTTTCTTCAAAAAACGGACTTTTATAATATGTAAATTACCTCTCTACCAGCAAGTAGGGCGGCTACTTGCTGGTAGCAGCCGCATCCTCCTTTGATAAAGACGCCCCCTCCTCATGTTGATTGACAGGGCCAGCGAACGCTCTCGTCCTCTGGATAGCCCTGTCTGCGTTCAAAATCTGGCGCCTGCGCTGTACCGGTCTTCAGTCGGTGCAGGCGCACTGAGAGGAGGACGCTCGCTCAGCCGCTCCCTTCTCAGTGCGCCTGCGCCGGGTGTAGATGTGACGTCATCGGCACAGGCGCATTGAGGATGGAGCGCCTGAGCGAGCGTCCTCCTCTCAGTGCGCCTGCGCCGACTGAAGACCGGTACGGCGCAGGCGACAGATTTTGAACGCAGACAGGCATAGCCAGAGGACGAGCGCGTTCGCTGGCCCTGTCAATCAACATGAGGAGGGGGCGTCTTTATGAAAGGAGGATGCGGCTGCTACCAGCAAGTAGCCGCCCTACTTGCTGGTAGAGAGGTAATTTACATATTATAAAAGTCTGTTTTTTTTAAGAAACTGCTGAACAAAAATGAGTAAGACCATTATATATTGATATATTGCAGTATAAGGAATTTAAGTAGCCAAAAAATAATAATTACTTTAGTGGGGTGACAGAAGCCCTTTAAACTATTGTGCCTACAGGAATTCTAGGCTAGTCTGAAGCACACCTCCTGAAACATGAACAGTGTAAAAAATAACTAGAAAAAAAGTGATGGCAAACATTTTTCTTCTATAAAATTATATAGATTACGCCGTAACATATATATGTACTCTCAAATAACGTCACATGTCTACCGCATAAAACAAGATCTCAGATGGCCATATCAGTGAAAAAATAAAAAAAAGTTATGGCTTCTAAAATGCAGAAAGGCAAAAATGACAAATAAAAAAGTTCTGTTCATTAAGGCCTATTCAGGCCTGGTCATTCAGGGGTTAAAAGGACAGTGGTCACCTACACCAAGGGTCAGCAACCTCAGGAACTCCAGATGTTGTAAAACTACAGCTCCCATCATGCACACTGGGTCATCTGTTCACAAAACCCCTACAGCAGTGAATAAAGCATGGGGGAGTTGTAGTCTCACAACAGCTGGAATAGCGAAGGATGCGGAGTCCAGAACTACTTTATTGTGGACTTCACTCTGCAACCTGAAAAATTCGGGTTTGTTCACATGTTACCTTGTTCCTTTTCCTTGTCCCACCTTCCTGTTTTGTCTGCTCCTGGCTTTCAGATATCACTGAAAAAGGCTATACTTACTGGGACAAGGGTAAAACACTAATGCTCTGCAAGACACAGTAAGACCCCAATGGTAACAATCACAAGGTTACATGTGCTGCACTAGGCTAGTTAGCATTATTCATACCTACTGTATCTATTAGATCAGATGGACTGATTAAGAACCTCTATAAGTAGACCCACAGGTACTGACACCCAATAAAAATCATTTTTAGTGAAGGACTCCTGGTGGCTTGTGGCCTGGTTCTGATATTTCTGCATGCCCTTTGGTATAACTCTGACCATGGTCCTGCCTTTTGGGTACATGAGTTTTCTGAGATATTTTTACTACTTACCTAAACTCTGGATATGGGGATGTGTAGACCAGAGGAATGAGAAAGTCTCCGCCAATTCGTATCGCAGCTCAGCCTCATCCACTTCAATGGGGCTGAGCTGTGCTTAGGGCATGGCCTAGGAGACGCTCTGAGATGGCGGGGGTCTTGGCGGGGGTCTTGGGTGTCAGACGCCCACTGATCAGATTCTGATGAGTTATTAGAAAAAATATCTCAGAAAACCCTGTTAACAAGTCTTGACAACTGAACGTGTCCTTGAAGGTCTGGTGATTTCCATACATGCTTGTAGAGGTTCAGGGGTCATTCCATAAATGCACACCTCAAGGTTCTCAGTGCTTCCTCCACAACAAAGACCAACCTCCACCACATCCAGTGTTAGTCGGGATTCATGGTTTTGCAGAAGATGTTGAATTTTATGAAAAGGATGTGATTTGGATTTAAAGTAGAAAAGTAAGCTCCATTTTTTTTTTCAACATTCAGTGCTAATTCTGATGTTAGTCCATTGACAGTCCAGACTATCAGTGTTCATTTAAAGAGGAGATATTCTCATTCCTTTGAGATCAATACACACCCATATACTATACATATGTTCACATATCAATTAGTAGTAATTGGAAATAAGGGAGTAAAATCTACCTAGATGAAACACATTTTCACCGGAAGCAGTACCATCGCTGTGATAAGATGATGATTTTTACATTAACAGATGAGAAATGAAGCTGTCCTATTTTAAGATTCAGTGTCAGTATTTAATTAAGAAGACAACCTTCAAGGATTTACATTCGCTGCTAATTAATTTGCCTCTCCTTATCTGGAAAATCAATAGTGTTTAGCTTTTGATAGCACCTTAAGAAATAATCAGTGTTTATCTGCATGTTTAAAATTGCAGAATAAAGAGTTTCTGGATATTCACTATATTTTTCAAGCATTTATTTACATAATGTATGTTATAAAGATTTGGATGATGACCAGAGTCATTGTGAATAATAAAGTATTCATATATCCTGATTCCTGAAGCTTCAATTAAAATGTGGGTAATCCAAAGCATGATTGATGCCAAACCCCCTGTCGCTGCAGACACTGTCATGCTGTATCCCCAGGGTCTGAAACTCGCATGTTATATATGGGCTGCACATAGAAAAAATTTCCAACTGAAGGACCACGTTCATTATAAATATGATACAATACAAAATTATTATTAATATAATATAGCATCACATACCTATTACATCCAGGGATGTGTCCTCTGATGTAGACATTCTTTTTCTTCCCCTTCTCCATTCCGACCAGACTGCATTGACAACTTTTTGTAGCTGTGCCCACTGTGCTCTTCAATGTCCACAAACACTATACAGATCGTCCCCCCATAGTCATAGTGCTTTCAGACTATTCAGAAGTAATAGTGCCTCTACAGTCCCCCTAGTAGTAATAATGCTTCCCAGGAGTGGCCCCATTAGTAGAAGTGCCCTCCACACTGTGCCCAATAATAATTCTACCACAGTACCCACAGTAGTAATTATGCTACCATAGTTCCTCAGTAATACTAGGGACCCTCTAGTTCACCCAGCAGTAATAAGGCCTCTCTATAAGGCACCCTTTTAGAGCCCACAGTAGTAATAAAACCTATCTGTAGGGCAACCCTGTAGAGCCCACAGTAGTAATAAAGCCCTATATAGTATCCCCTAGTAGTTATAATGCATCTTATGTGGTCCCAGTATTTATTATGCTGCCTGTTGTAGGTCCAATAGTTATAATGCCCCACTAGTAGCCCCAGTATTTGTAACGCCCCTGCAGTGCCCCCTGTACTTCTAATGTTCCCTGTAGTGCCCTTTGAAGTTATAGTGCCACCTGCAGTGTCCCCTGTAGTAATAATGTACTCCTGCAGTTATAAATCCCACCCATACTATCCCCTGTATTATATTATAATGCGGCCAGTAGTACCAGTATGTAGAATGTCCCCTCTAGTGCTCCGGACTCCGGTATTAATGCCACTATATACAATATATACAATTATATGCCACTATATACAATATATATATATATATATATATATATATGTATACAGTACAGACCAAAAGTTTGGACACACCTTCTCATTCAAAGAGTTTTCTTTATTTTCGTGACTATGAAGGCATCAAAACTATGAATTAACACATGTGGAATTATATACATAACAAACAAGTGTGAAACAACTGATAATTAGAGTTGAGCGAACACCTGGATGTTCGGGTTCGAGAAGTTCGGCCGAACATCCCGGAAATGTTCGGGTTCGGGATCCGAACCCGATCCGAACTTCGTCCCGAACCCGAACCCCATTGAAGTCAATGGGGACCCGAACTTTTCGGCACTAAAAAGGCTGTAAAACAGCCCAGGAAAGAGCTAGAGGGCTGCAAAAGGCAGCAACATGTAGGTAAATCCCCTGCAAACAAATGTGGATAGGGAAATGAATTAAATTAAAAATTAAATAAATAAAAATTAACCAAAATCAATTGGAGAGAGGTTCCATAGCAGAGAATCTGGCTTCCCGTCACCCACCACTGGAACAGTCCATTCTCAGATATTTAGGCCCCGGCACCCAGGCAGAGGAGAGAGGTCCCGTAACAGAGAATCTGTCTTCATGTCAGCAGAGAATTAGTCTGCATGTCATAGCAGAGAATGAGGCTTCACGTCAGCCACCACTGCAACAGTCCATTGGCATATATTTAGGCCCAGCACCCAGGCAGAGGAGGGAGGTCCCGTAACAGAGAATCTGTCTTCATGTCAGCAGAGAATTAGTCTGCATGTCATAGCAGAGAATGAGGCTTCACGTCAGCCACCACTGCAACAGTCCATTGGCATATATTTAGGCCCAGCACACACACAGGCAGAGGAGAGAGGTCCCGTAACAGAGAATCTGGCTTCATGTCAGCAGAGAATCAGTCTGCATGTCATAGCAGAGAATGAGGCTTCACGTCAGCCACCACTGCAACAGTCCATTGGCATATATTTAGGCCCAGCACACACACAGGCAGAGGAGAGAGGTCCCGTAACAGAGGATCTGGCTTCATGTCAGCAGAGAATCAGTCTGCATGTCATAGCAGAGAATCAGGCTTCACGTCAGCCACCACTGCAACAGTCCATTGTCATAAATTTAGGCCCAGCACCCAGGCAGAGGAGAGAGGTCCCGTAACAGACAATCTGGCTTCATGTCAGCAGAGAATTAGTCTGCATGTCATAGCAGAGAATGAGGCTTCACGTCAGCCACCACTGCAACAGTCCATTGGCATATATTTAGGCCTAGCACACAGGCAGAGGAGAGAGGTCCCGTAACAGACAATCTGGCTTCATGTCAGCAGAGAATCAGTCTGCATGTCATAGCAGAGAATGAGGCTTCACGTCACCCACCACTGCAACAGTCCATTGGCATATATTTAGGCCTAGCACACAGGCAGAGCAGAGAGGTCCCGTAACAGACAATCTGGCTTCATGACAGCAGAGAATCAGTCTGCATGTCATAGCAGAGAATGAGGCTTCACGTCACCCACCACTGCAACAGTCCATTGGCATATATTTAGGCCTAGCACACAGGCAGAGCAGAGAGGTCCCGTAACAGACAATCTGGCTTCATGACAGCAGAGAATCAGTCTGCATGTCATAGCAGAGAATGAGGCTTCACGTCACCCACCACTGCAACAGTCCATTGGCATATATTTAGGCCTAGCACACAGGCAGAGCAGAGAGGTCCCGTAACAGACGATCTGGCTTCATGTCAGCAGAGAATCAGTCTGCATGTCATAGCAGAGAATGAGGCTTCACGTCAGCCACCACTGCAACAGTCCATTGGCATATATTTAGGCCCAGCACCCAGGCAGAGGAGGGAGGTCCCGTAACAGAGAATCTGTCTTCATGTCAGCAGAGAATTAGTCTGCATGTCATAGCAGAGAATGAGGCTTCACGTCAGCCACCACTGCAACAGTCCATTGGCATATATTTAGGCCCAGCACACACACAGGCAGAGGAGAGAGGTCCCGTAACAGAGAATCTGTCTTCATGTCAGCAGAGAATTAGTCTGCATGTCATAGCAGAGAATCAGGCTTCACGTCACCCACCACTGCAACAGTCCATTGGCATATATTTAGGCCCAGCACCCAGGCAGAGGAGGGAGGTCCCGTAACAGAGAATCTGTCTTCATGTCAGCAGAGAATTAGTCTGCATGTCATAGCAGAGAATGAGGCTTCACGTCAGCCACCACTGCAACAGTCCATTGGCATATATTTAGGCCCAGCACACACACAGGCAGAGGAGAGAGGTCCCGTAACAGAGAATCTGTCTTCATGTCAGCAGAGAATTAGTCTGCATGTCATAGCAGAGAATGAGGCTTCACGTCAGCCACCACTGCAACAGTCCATTGGCATATATTTAGGCCCAGCACACACACAGGCAGAGGAGAGAGGTCCCGTAACAGAGGATCTGGCTTCATGTCAGCAGAGAATCAGTCTGCATGTCATAGCAGAGAATCAGGCTTCACGTCAGCCACCACTGCAACAGTCCATTGGCATATATTTAGGCCTAGCACACAGGCAGAGGAGAGAGGTCCCGTAACAGACAATCTGGCTTCATGTCAGCAGAGAATCAGTCTGCATGTCATAGCAGAGAATGAGGCTTCACGTCAGCCACCACTGCAACAGTCCATTGTCATAAATTTAGGCCCAGCACCCAGGCAGAGGAGAGAGGTCCCGTAACAGACAATCTGGCTTCATGTCAGCAGAGAATTAGTCTGCATGTCATAGCAGAGAATCAGGCTTCATGTCAGCCACCACTGCAACAGTCCATTGGCATATATTTAGGCCTAGCACACAGGCAGAGGAGAGGTTCATTCAACTTTGGGTAGCATCGCAATATAATGGTAAAATGAAAATAAAAATAGGATTGAATGAGGAAGTGCCCTGGAGTCCAATAATATATGGTTATGGGGAGGTAGTTAATGTCTAATCTGGACAAGGGACGGACAGGTCCTGTGGGATCCATGCCTGGTTCATTTTTATGAACGTCAGCTTGTCCACATTGGCTGTAGACAGGCGGCTGCGTTTGCCTGTAATGACGCCCCCTGCCGTGCTGAATACACGTTCAGACAAAACGCTGGCTGCCGGGCAGGCCAGCACCTCCAAGGCATAAAAGGCTAGCTCTGGCCACGTGGACAATTTAGAGACCCAGAAGTTGAATGGGGCCGAACCATCAGTCAGTACGTGGAGGGGTGTGCACACGTACTGTTCCACCATGTTAGTGAAATGTTGCCTCCTGCTAACACGTTGCGTATCAGGTGGTGGTGCAGTTAGCTGTGGCGTGTTGACAAAAGTTTTCCACATCTCTGCCATGCTAACCCTGCCCTCAGAGGAGCTGGCCGTGACACAGCTGCCTTGGCGACCTCTTGCTCCTCCTCTGCCTTGGCCTTGGGCTTCCACTTGTTCCCCTGTGACATTTGGGAATGCTCTCAGTAGCGCGTCTACCAACGTGCGCTTGTACTCGCGCATCTTCCTATCACGCTCCAGTGCAGGAAGTAAGGTGGGCACATTGTCTTTGTAGCGTGGATCCAGCAGGGTGGCAACCCAGTAGTCCGCACAGGTTAAAATGTGGGCAACTCTGCTGTCGTTGCGCAGGCACTGCAGCATGTAGTCGCTCATGTGTGCCAGGCTGCCCAGGGATAAGGACAAGCTGTCCTCTGTGGGAGGCGTATCGTCATCGTCCTGCCTTTCCCCCCAGCCACGCACCAGTGATGGACCCGAGCTGCGTTGGGTGCCACCCCGCTGTGACCATGCTTCATCCTCATCCTCCTCCACCTCCTCCTCATCCTCGTCCTCCTCGTCCTCCAGTAGTGGGCCCTGGCTGGCCACATTTGTACCTGGCCTCTGCTGTTGCCAAAAACCTCCCTCTGAGTCACTTCGAAGAGACTGGCCTGAAAGTGCTAAAAATGACCCCTCTTCCTCCTCCTCCTCCTCCTCCTCCTGGGCCACCTCCTCTTCCATCATCGCCCTAAGTGTTTTCTCAAGGAGACATAGAAGTGGTATTGTAACGCTGATAACGGTGTCATCGCCACTGGCCATGTTGGTGGAGTACTCGAAACAGCGCAACAGGGCACACAGGTCTCGCATGGAGGCCCAGTCATTGGTGGTGAAGTGGTGCTGTTCTGTAGTGCGACTGACCCGTGCGTGCTGCAGCTGAAACTCCACTATGGCCTGCTGCTGCTCGCACAGTCTGTCCAGCATGTGCAAGGTGGAGTTCCACCTGGTGGGCACGTCGCATATGAGGCGGTGAGCGGGAAGGCCGAAGTTACGCTGTAGCGCAGACAGGCGAGCAGCAGCAGGATGTGAACGCCGGAAGCGCGAACAGACGGCCCGCACTTTATGCAGCAGCTCTGACATGTCGGGGTAGTTGTGAATGAACTTCTGCACCACCAAATTCAGCACATGCGCCAAGCAAGGGATGTGCGTCAAATTGGCTAGTCCCAGAGCTGCAACGAGATTTCGCCCATTATCACACACCACCAGGCCGGGCTTGAGGCTCACCGGCAGCAACCACTCGTCGGTCTGTTGTTCTATACCCCGCCACAACTCCTGTGCGGTGTGGGGCCTGTCCCCCAAACATATGAGTTTCAGAATGGCCTGCTGACGTTTACCCCGGGCTGTGCTGAAGTTGGTGGTGAAGGTGTGTGGCTGACTGGATGAGCAGGTGGAAGAAGAGGAGGAGGAAGCCGAGAAGGAGGAGGTGGCAACAGGAGGCAAAGAATGTTGCCCTGCGATCCTTGGCGGCGGAAGGACGTGCGCCAAACAGCTCTCCGCCTGGGGCCCAGCTGCCACTACATTTACCCAGTGTGCAGTTAGGGAGATATAGCGTCCCTGGCCGTGCTTACTGGTCCACGTATCTGTGGTTAGGTGGACCTTGCCACAGATGGCGTTGCGCAGTGCACACTTGATTTTATCGGATACTTGGTTGTGCAGGGAAGGCACGGCTCTCTTGGAGAAGTAGTGCCGGCTGGGAACAACATACTGTGGGACAGCAAGCGACATGAGCTGTTTGAAGCTGTCTGTGTCCACCAGCCTAAATGACAGCATTTCATAGGCCAGTAGTTTAGAAATGCTGGCATTCAGGGCCAGGGATCGAGGGTGGCTAGGTGGGAATTTACGCTTTCTATCAAATGTTTGTGAGATGGAGAGCTGAACGCTGGCGTGTGACATGGTTGAGACGCTTGGTGACGGAGGTGGTGGTGGTGGTGTTGGTGGTACATCCCCTGTTTGCTGGGCGGCAGGTGCCAACGTTCCTCCAGAGGCGGAGGAAGAGGCCGAGGCGGCAGCAGCAGAATAGGCCGAGGCGGCAGCAGCAGAAGAGGTAGCAGGGGGAGCCTGAGTGACTTCCTTGGTTTTAAGGTGTTTACTCCACTGCAGTTCATGCTTTGCATGCAGGTGCCTGGTCATGCAGGTTGTGCTCAGGTTCAGAACGTTAATGCCTCGCTTCAGGCTCTGATGGCACAGCGTGCAAACCACTCGGGTCTTGTCGTCAGCACATTGTTTGAAGAAGTGCCATGCCAGGGAACTCCTTGAAGCTGCCTTTGGGGTGCTCGGTCCCAGATGGCGGCGGTCAGTAGCAGGCGGAGTCTCTTGGCGGCGGGTGTTCTGCTTTTGCCCACTGCTCCCTCTTTTGCTACGCTGTTGGCTCGGTCTCACCACTGCCTCTTCCTCCGAACTGTGAAAGTCAGTGGCACGACCTTCATTCCATGTGGGGTCTAGGACCTCATCGTCCCCTGCATCGTCTTCCACCCAGTCTTGATCCCTGACCTCCTGTTCAGTCTGCACACTGCAGAAAGACGCAGCAGTTGGCACCTGTGTTTCGTCATCATCAGAGACATGCTGAGGTGGTATTCCCATGTCCTCATCATCAGGAAACATAAGTGGTTGTGCGTCAGTGCATTCTATGTCTTTCACCGCTGGGGAAGGGCTAGGTGGATGCCCTTGGGAAACCCTGCCAGCGGAGTCTTCAAACAGCATAAGAGACTGCTGCATAACTTGAGGCTGAGACAGTTTCCCTGGTATGCATGGGGGTGATGTGACAGACTGATGGGGTTGGTTTTCAGGCGCCATCTGTGCGCTTTCTGCAGAAGACTGGGTGGGAGATAATGTGAACGTGCTGGATCCACTGTCGGCCACCCAATTGACTAATGCCTGTACCTGCTCAGGCCTTACCATCCTTAGAACGGCATTGGGCCCCACCATATATCGCTGTAAATTCTGGCGGCTACTGGGACCTGAGGTAGTTGGTACACTAGGACGTGCGGATGTGGCAGAACGGCCACGTCCTCTCCCAGCACCAGAGGGTCCACTAACACCACCACGACCATGTCCACGTCCGCGTCCCTTACTAGATGTTTTTCTCATTGTTATGGTTCACCACAACAACAAATATATTATTTGGCCCAATGTATTGTATTCAAATTCAGCGGGATATAAATTTGAGGCCTAGTATTTAGGCGCTGGGTGACCGGTATGGATTTAGTGACAGAATTAGACTTGGAAATGCACAGAAGCGTGTGTGTGAAGTTATTCTGAATGACCCTATGTGCACCTTCAATATGATCTACCCTTTTAGGGATAGATTTCAAATAGCTCTGATATAGCAGAAACGACTAAATTATGAAATTGCTAAATTGGGAATTGTATTTCAACCCAGAACAAAAAATGTGCTTTGACGGACACTAAATAACTTTCCCAGCCACAACAGGACAGCGGTAACGAGAGATTTAGCGGGATATAAATTTGAGGCCTAGTATTTAGGCGCTGGGTGACAGGTATGGGTTTAGTGACAGAATTAGATTTGGAAATGCACAGTAGCGGGTGTGTGAAGTTATTCTGAATGACCCTATGTGCACCTTGAATATTATATACCCTTTTAGGGATAGATTTCAAATAGCTCTGATATAGCAGAAACCACTAAATTATGAAATTGCTAAATTGGGAATTGTATTTCAACCCAGAACAAGAAATGTGCTTGAACGGACACTAAATAACTCGCCCAGCTACAGCACTAGGGACAGATTTAGCTGGATATAAATTTGAGGCCTAGTATTTAGGCGCTGGGTGACCGGTATGGATTTAGTGACAGAATTAGACTTGGAAATGCACAGAAGCGTGTGTGTGAAGTTATTCTGAATGACCCTATGTGCACCTTGAATATTATATACCCTTTTAGGGATAGATTTCAAATAGCTCTGATATAGCAGAAACCACTAAATTATGAAATTGCTAAATTGGGAATTGTATTTCAACCCAGAACAAGAAATGTGCTTGAACGGACACTAAATAACTCGCCCAGCTACAGCACTAAGGACAGATTTAGCGGGATATAAATTTGAGGCCTAGTATTTAGGCGCTGGGTGACAGGTATGGGTTTAGTGCCAGAATTAGACTTGGAAATACACAGTAGCGGGTGTGTGTGAAGTTATTCTGAATGACCCAATGTGCACCTTGAATATTATATACCCTTTTAGGGATAGATTTCAAATAGCTCTGATATAGCAGAAACCACTAAATTATGAAATTGCTAAATTGGGAATTGTATTTCAACCCAGAACAAGAAATGTGCTTGAACGGACACTAAATAACTCGCCCAGCTACAGCACTAAGGACAGATTTAGCGGGATATAAATTTGAGGCCTAGTATTTAGGCGCTGGGTGACAGGTATGGGTTTAGTGCCAGAATTAGACTTGGAAATACACAGTAGCGGGTGTGTGTGAAGTTATTCTGAATGACCCAATGTGCACCTTGAATATTATATACCCTTTTAGGGATAGATTTCAAATAGCTCTGATATAGCAGAAACCACTAAATTATGAAATTGCTAAATTGGGAATTGTATTTCAACCCAGAACAAGAAATGTGCTTGAACGGACACTAAATAACTCGCCCAGCTACAGCACTAAGGACAGATTTAGCGGGATATAAATTTGAGGCCTAGTATTTAGGCGCTGGGTGACAGGTATGGGTTTAGTGCCAGAATTAGACTTGGAAATACACAGTAGCGGGTGTGTGTGAAGTTATTCTGAATGACCCAATGTGCACCTTGAATATTATATACCCTTTTAGGGATAGATTTCAAATAGCTCTGATATAGCAGAAACCACTAAATTATGAAATTGCTAAATTGGGAATTGTATTTCAACCCAGAACAAGAAATGTGCTTGAACGGACACTAAATAACTCGCCCAGCTACAGCACTAAGGACAGATTTAGCGGGATATAAATTTGAGGCCTAGTATTTAGGCGCTGGGTGACAGGTATGGGTTTAGTGCCAGAATTAGACTTGGAAATACACAGTAGCGGGTGTGTGTGAAGTTATTCTGAATGACCCAATGTGCACCTTGAATATTATATACCCTTTTAGGGATAGATTTCAAATAGCTCTGATATAGCAGAAACCACTAAATTATGAAATTGCTAAATTGGGAATTGTATTTCAACCCAGAACAAGAAATGTGCTTGAACGGACACTAAATAACTCGCCCAGCTACAGCACTAGGGACAGATTTAGCTGGATATAAATTTGAGGCCTAGTATTTAGGCGCTGCGTGACAGGTATGGGTTTAGTGACAGAATTAGACTTGGAAATACACAGTAGCGGGTGTGTGTGAAGTTATTCTGAATGACCCAATGTGCACCTTGAATATTATATACCCTTTTAGGGATAGATTTCAAATAGCTCTGATATAGCAGAAACCACTAAATTATGAAATTGCTAAATTGGGAATTGTATTTCAACCCAGAACAAGAAATGTGCTTGAACGGACACTAAATAACTCGCCCAGCTACAGCACTAGGGACAGATTTAGCTGGATATAAATTTGAGGCCTAGTATTTAGGCGCTGGGTGACCGGTATGGATTTAGTGACAGAATTAGACTGGGATATGGCCAAAAAATAAACAGACTATTGCTGGTTAAATGCACTTGGTGTGACAGCTTCACCCTGATGTAGGCTTTAGCCAAAAAACAACCACACCATTGAGGGTTAAATGCACTTGGTGACAGGCGCAGCTTGCCCCTGATTTAGTATATGGCCAAAAAATGAACAGACTATTGCTGGTTAAATGCACTTGGTGTGACAGCTTCACCCTGATGTAGGCTTTAGCCAAAAAACAACCACACCATTGAGGGTTAAATGCACTTGGTGACAGGCGCAGCTTGCCCCTGATTTTGTATATGGCCAAAAAATGAACAGACTATTGCTGGTTAAATGCACTTGGTGTGACAGCTTCACCCTGATGTAGGCTTTAGCCAAAAAACAACCACACCATTGAGGGTTAAATGCACTTGGTCGCAGCTTGTGCTGGCGCACCACAAGACACAAAATGGCCGCCGATCACCCCAGAAAAATGTGACTGACAAACGGTCTGTGCAGCCTAAAAACAGTGAGCAATTGAGGATCAGCAGCTCAATGATCCACAGCTGCAGATCGATCAGTTAATCAAGTCCTTTGGAGGAGTTAATCTGCCTAATCTCGCCCTACTGTCGCAGCCGCAACCTCTCCCTACGCTAATCAGAGCAGAGTGACGGGCGGCGCTATGTGACTCCAGCTTAAATAGAGGCTGGGTCACATGGTGCTCTGGCCAATCACAGCCATGCCAATAGTAGGCATGGCTGTGATGGCCTCTTGGGGCAAGTAGTATGACGCTTGTTGATTGGCTGCTTTGCAGCCTTTCAAAAAGCGCCAAGAAAGCGTCACAAAAGCGCGAAGAAAGCGACGAACACCGAACCCGAACCCGGACTTTTACGAAAATGTCCGGGTTCGGGTCCGTGTCACGGACACCCCAAAATTCGGTACGAACCCGAACTATACAGTTCGAGTTCGCTCATCCCTACTGATAATATGTCATATTCTAGGTTCTTCAAAGTAGCCACCTTTTGCTTTGATTACTGCTTTGCAGACTCTTGGCATTCTCTTGATGAGCTTCAAGAGGTAGTCACCTGAAATGGTCTTCCAACAGTCTTGAAGGAGTTCCCAGAGATGCTTAGCACTTGTCGGCCCTTATGCCTTCACTCTGTGGGCCAGCTCACCCCAAACCATCCCGATTGGGTTCAGGTCCGGTGACTGTGGAGGCCAGGTCATCTGGCGCAGCACCCCATCACTCTCCTTCAAGGTCAAATAGCCCTTAGTTTCAAAGTTTTCCCAATTTTTCGGCTGACTGACTGACCTTCATTTCTTAAAGTAATGATTGCCACTCGTTTTTCTTTACTTAGCTGCTTTTTTCTTGCCATAATACAAATTCTAACAGTCTATTCAGTAGGACTATCAGCTGTGTATCCACCTGACTTCTCCTCAATGCCAATGATGGTCCCAACCCCATCTATAAGGCAAGAAATCCTGCTTATTAAACCTGACAGGGCACACCTGTGAAGTGAAAACCATTTCAGGGGACTACCTCTTGAAGCTCATCAAGAGAATGCTAAGAGTGTGGAAAGCAGTAATCAAAGCAAAAGGTGGCTACTTTGAAGAACCTAGAACATGACATATTTTCAGTTGTTTCACACTTGTTTGTTATGTATATAATTCCACATGTGTTAATTCATAGTTTTGATGCCTTCAGTGTGAATCTACAATTTTCATAGTCATGAAAATAAAGAAAACTCTTTGAATGAGAAGGTGTGTCCAAACTTTTGGTCTGTACTGTATATATATATATATATATATACACATTGTAAACATTGGGCGCCATAGCAAGAATCTGAATGTCACCGCCAGTTCTATGAGAAGGTCTGGCAGACGTCCTTCTATACCTCTTGCATGCCGTTCTTTGTTTTGGTTTCACTTTGTAATTTCCTTTCCTTCTCCCAGGGGTCACCTATTTAGACTAATCGTCTCCCTTTATATTCCCTCCCATACTCCCTCACTTTGCGGTTTATACTACTTCCTGGATGAAGTGTTCACTGCTGGAGGCTGCTGCTGTTTGCTCAGATAAGTCTTTTCATGTATTGTGTTTCCTTGCTGGCTTAATTCTAGGTGACCCTGACTCCGTCCGTATTAAGTGCAGGGAGCCGGTGGTCGTGTCCCCTCACCATTACAGGGTTTTCAGGTGTCACGTAGTCTTAGGTACGTAGGCATGCAATCGTCTACCATTGAGACCCTTGCATGTGCTTAGCAGTCAGGGAGAGCTCTTAGGGTTTTATAGGGCTCACCTATATGCTCCTTAGTTTGGGATCAAGCCAGTCGGACGTTTAGTCATAAGTTCCAGCTATCTGCAACATCATCCGTGACACTGAATTGGGCCCCCATGTCCTGCTCCCCCCCCCCCCACCCACTACCCACTTTATTCCCTCCCACTGCCTGCCCTAGCTATTCTGGAACAGAATGGCAGAATCTGATCACAAGTGTGCACCTAGCCGTACCCAATAAACTGTGCCCACTGCCATTTATTTAGTATGCAATCCTTCACCCTGGAGTCTAGACTGGTGATGCTGCTGGATTATATAAGGTCCGGACTGGTCAGTCAAGTCACAGTGCAACGAGTACTGGCAGAAGAACAGGGTCGGGACAAGGTATTTGTCCCAGGCAGATTAAGCAAATAGTGCCCCCTTGTAGAATTGATTAAAAACTACCAAAGAATACTAAAGGATATAATCCAGTCACAACAGATGTTTCTCTGACTGCTGCAAAACCTCATAATACACACCTCAGCTGCTACAGAACCTCATAATGCACACCTCAGCTGCTGCAGATCTTCACAATGCACACCTCAGCTGCTGCAGAATCTCATAATACACATGTCAGCTGCTACAGGTCTTCATAATACACACCTCAGCTGCTACAGAACCTCATAATGCACACTTCAGCTGCTGCAGATCTTCATAATGCACACCTCAGCTGCTGCAGATCTTCACAATGCACACCTCAGCTGCTGCAGAATCTCATAATACACATGTCAGCTGCTGCAGATCTTCATAATACACACCTCAGCTGCTGGAGAACATAAAATACATGTCAGTTGCTGCAGAACTTTCTCCGCTGATGCTACAGAACACATGGCTTTGATCACATGTGTTAGGGTCCTCAGTCACAGATCAGGTCATAAATGCTGGACAATATTTTGCAGCCTGTCAGGCTCCATGATGGAAACCCATCAGATCTTATTACAGTTAGCAGGATACGTCAGATGTTGTCATTCGTGATGTGCCAGATCGGACACTACTGTGATTTTTGGAGAAAGGCAAAAGTCACTTGCGCACAGGTATACAAAGCCTAAAACACACCTCACATGCTGCAGAATATCATGATAGTGACAAGAGAACTGCAAGTCTCATCATGACAGGTTGTGAGGGATATAAGTGGAGAGAACTACAACTACCAGGATGACCAGACTGTTATTATGGGGCATCAATAGACATTACAGGGAGAGGGGTATAAGAGGAGGGAACTACAACTACCAGGATGACCAGACTGTTATTATGGGGCATCAGTGGACATTACAGGGAGAGGGGTATAAGAGGAGGGAACTACAACTACCAGGATGACCAGACTGTTATTATAGGGCATCAGTGGACATTACAGGGAGAGGGGTATAAGAGGAGAGAACTACAACTACCAGGATGGCCAGACTGTTATTATGGGCCATCAGTGGACATTACAGGGAGAGGATTATAAGAGGAGAGAACTACAACTACCAGGATGACCAGACTGTTATTATGGGGCATCAGTGGACATTACAAGGAGAGGGATATAAGAGGAGAGAACTACAACTACCAGGATGACCAGACTGTTATTATGGGGCATCAGTAGACATTACAGGGAGAGTATAAGAGGAGAGAACTACAACTACCAGGATGACCAGACTGTTATTATAGGGCATCAGTGGACATTACAGGGGGAGGGTTGTAAGAAGAGAGAACTACAACTACCAGGATGACCAGACTGTTATTATGGGGCATCAGTGGACATTACAGGGAGAGGGGTATAAGAGGAGGGAACTACAACTACCAGGATGACCAGACTGTTATTATGGGGCATCAGTGGACATTAAAGGGAGAGGGCTATAAGCGGAGAGAACTACAACTACCAGGATGACCAGACTGTTATTATGGGGCATCAGTAGACATTACAGGGAGAGGAGTATAAGAGGAGAGAACTACAACTACCAGGATGACCAGACTTTTATTATGGGGCATCAGTGGACATTACAGGGAGAGGGATATAAGAGGAGGGAACTACAACTACCAGGATGACCAGACTGTTATTATGGGGCATCAGTGGACATTACAGGGAGAGGGATATAAGAGGAGAGAACTACAACTACCAGGATGACCAGACTGTTATTATACGGCATCAGTGGACATTACAGGGAGAGGGATATAAGAGGAGAGAACTACAACTACCAGGATGACCAGACTGTTATTATGGGGCATCAGTAGACATTACAGGGAGAGTATAAGAGGAGAGAACTACAACTACCAGGATGACCAGACTGTTATTATAGGGCATCAGTGGACATTACAGGGGGAGGGTTGTAAGAAGAGAGAACTACAACTACCAGGATGACCAGACTGTTATTATGGGGCATCAGTAGACATTACAGGGAGAGGAGTATAAGAGGAGAGAACTACAACTACCAGGATGACCAGACTTTTATTATGGGGCATCAGTGGACATTACAGGGAGAGGGATATAAGAGGAGGGAACTACAACTACCAGGATGACCAGACTGTTATTATGGGGCATCAGTGGACATTACAGGGAGAGGGATATAAGAGGAGAGAACTACAACTACCAGGATGACCAGACTGTTATTATACGGCATCAGTGGACATTACAGGGAGAGGGATATAAGAAGAGAGAACTACAACTACCAGGATGGCCAGACTGTTATTATTGGACACAAGTGAACTTTACAAGGAGAGGGATATAAGAGGAGAGAACTACAACTACCAGGATGACCAGACTGTTATTATAGGGCATCAGTGGACATTACAGGGGGAGGTTTGTAAGAAGAGAGAACTACAACTACCAGGATGACCAGACTGTTATTATGGGGCATCAGTAGACATTACAGGGAGAGGAGTATAAGAGGAGAGAACTACAACTACCAGGATGGCCAGACTGTTATTATGGGGCATCAGTGGACATTACAGGGAGAGGGGTATAAGAGGAGGGAACTACAACTACCCGGATGACCAGACTGTTATTATGGGGCATCAGTGGATATTACAGGGAGAGGGATATAAGAGGAGAGAACTACAACTACCAGGATGACCAGACTGTTATTATACGGCATCAGTGGATATTACAGGGAGAGGGATATAAGAGGAGAGAACTACAACTACCAGGATGACCAGACTGTTATTATTGGACACAAGTGAACTTTACAGGGAGAGGGATATAAGAGGAGGGAAATACAGCTCCCAGCATGTCCAGATTGTTATTATAAGGCATCAACTGACATTACTGGGTAAAAGTTTTAAGAGGAGAGAACTAAACCCCCAGCATATTCAGACTGTTACTATTGGGCATCAATATACATTACAGGGAGAGGCGTATAAGAGGAGAGAAACTGCAACTCCCAGCATATGCAGACTGTTATTATGGGCTTCAGTAAACCTTATAGAGAGAGTGGTATAAGAGAAGAGACTACAACTCCCAGCATAACCATACTATTGTTATAGGGTATCATTTGAAATTACATGAAGAGGGATATACAGTGATAGGACAAAACTACAACTCCCAGCTTTTCTAGGATGTTATTCTGTGTTATTCCAGGATACCACTAACCTCACCTCCAAGCGCAAGAGCTGCGCCCTCTCACTTCAGCATCCCACAGGTCTTTTACCATCATTTCTCTGCACTGGTCTCATGATCAGTTATGTACCTGTGCCTGTGACACGAGCCGGTCTGAAACAAATGCGGTCACCGGGAGCAGGCAGTTCCGAGAACAGCCGCCGGGGGCCTTCATCGGGCTGTTCTCGGAACTGCCTGCTCCCGGTGACCGCATTTGTTTCACACCGGCTGGCGGCGCAGGCACAGGTAAGGACTTACCTGTGCATCGCTGAACTTGCGATTTAAGATGGCAGCCCGCATGCGAACTGGCCATCACTGCTCATGATGACATCTTCACACGTCCTTCAGTCTTCAACTGTGCACTGCTATGCCCTTGCTTGCTGCACTGGTCACTTGGTCATGACATCATCAAAGGTCCTTCTCCACATCCCATCTTCTCCTCTGCACTGATAGCTCTACAAGTGTAATCAGGGGGTGGGCCTTTTGTCTATGGCCAGGCTGTCTTTCCCAATGGGCTTCATAGCAGCTGCGTGGTCTGTGAGGTGAACTCTTTATCTATATTTATATATCGGTATAATTACCAGATGTTGATTCAGTTACACATTTATTCCCAGAGAATTCTTGTACAGTCACTCAGAATTGAGAATTCTCGTTGGAAGAACGAGTTAAACGTTTTTCAAGAAATCTACAGTAAGTCCAGTTGCCTTGATTTATTCTTTACAGATATAACTCTATATATAGATTTGGCAGCCCCCTTGAAATGAATGGAGGACTGCTGAGCATGCGCAGTGTGCCCTCCATTAATTTCCCTGCTATGTTCTCGTTGTAGGTGCACCTATCAGACAATAGGAGCATATCCTAGCGATATGCCCCCATTGTATGTGATGGCAAAACCCCTTTAAGGATAAGACAAATTTATCAAACAGCATGAGACATTTGATAGATGCGGCATAAAGTACGACAACACAAACTCAAGAAAAACTGACTTCAAGTATTACCCTCATAACAAATTCCCCCATTAACTCTATGTCGACTATTGGCTGGCTTACTATGAGACTGAATTTTATGTCAGAATTGTGCCTCAACTTTAGTGCAAAACAAGACATGTTAGGCCACACGCCTTTCCACTTAGCCCTACCCCTTTCCAATAAGCCTGTCCCTTTTTTCAGCAAATATCTAGAATGATGGTCGTCTCACAAGTAATTAATACATTATTTATTACTAACACTAGATTCACACAGACACTTAAATAAAATCAATACGTATAAAAATGTATAAATTAAGTCACGGTCCCTCAGATACTATAAGTTGCGGAGCTCACGCAACCTACAAATAATATGCTGCAATTTTTCCATATCCCGCTCCTGATTTATCAGGTAAATAAGTATTCAATCTTGGGTTTAATCCTCTTATTATAGAGCGTACTTGCGGTTTATACAGAATGTCCTGCGCTAGTGCGCTTTTTACCGAACTCCAGTGAAATTATGTATCGAGCAATGCACACTAAACCTTAAGGATGGGCTTATGTAAGGTGTCCTGCGCTGCTGCGCTTTTTAACAAGGCGCCGGTATAGCTGTGTGTGAGACAGTACACATAAAACCCTATGAAAGGGCTTAGTCTTCTTATTGCACGTTCTCACGGAATGTTATGCGCTACTGCGCCTCTTACAAATCTCCGATTTGGCTGCGTGTGAGATAATACGTACATTGCTCCGGAGGTTCTGTTGTATGCTGGCTGTTCACCAACAACCTCCCGGATCTCCAGGCAGTCTCCGCGTTCGTGTCGGCACTCCAGACACCAAGTTGTAACTTTTGTATCGCTCTAAAAGCAGGAATAGATTTCTCGGGGAATCACAGCTTTATTGTTCAGTATGATGTTGCCAAACGCGTTTTTAAACCTCAGTGGTTTCATCCTCAATGGCAAAAAATATATTATAAGTGAGGGAAATATCGCTCCTTAAATAGGGCTAATGACATTACTAAAACCTGGAACGGACTAGTAAAAGTCACTGCAATGATCGCAGGAAGTGCAGGAATGAATACTGCGAAGAAACACCTAGTAATGTTTGTTTTGAGGTCTCAGCCCCATTGCGCCCTATTGTTTCGGGGATTGGTCCATTAACCGAGAAATTAGGACAATGGTTAGATTGCCTTTTACAACCACTAGTCAGAAGAACTCCAGGGTACATTAAAGATTCAAATGACGTCCTCAAAAGTGTGCATAATAAACAGTGGCAGACAGAATTTACATGGATTACATTAGATGTCATATCTTTATATCCCTCTATACCTCATAGGGTGGCACTCCTGGCATTAGAGTACCATCTACACAGATATAACGTACATACAACTGAATTTATTGATTTTACATTGGAAATCACATCTTTTCTACTGACACATAATTATTTTTAAAGGGAAGAAAATGGAAGGCTCAACACCTGGACGGATAGATAGCGGTGGGTGCACTGTTCACTGGGTCACCTACCCAGTAAAGTGAGTCATAAAGAAAAAAGAGAGAATGAACAGGCACAACCTCCTGGAGTGTATACCAACAGTTAATTTCAGCAGTGATAAAAACAATAATAAAATCATTGATAAAATCTCATATACGTTCCACTGCATAGCTTGATGAGCTTGTCTTTGAATGTCAGGTGATCTTGACGACCAGGTCAGGTGTCTGGTCAGATGATCCGCAGGTCCTATACGATATAGACGGCTGTATAATTTCTTCCTTTGTGCGCACAATATGCCTTAGGTCCGGACCGGTCACGGAGGATATAGAAGCCGCAGTTAGCTGGTGAGTAGACGCGTTTCGAGGCTACTTGCCTCTTCCTCAGTAGCTTTTTTGTTTTGATAATCAATTTTTTGTTCAGATAAGAGGTGTTTCAATGGGGGCAAAATTTTCCCCCTCCCTTGCTAACCTCACAATATGCTATTGGGAGGAAAGATATATTTTCACAAAACATTTTCCCTTTTCACAATTTCTGGTCTGGTATGGCAGATATGTCGATGACCTGCTCCTGATTTGGGGCGGCGATGTATCTGCCATACCTGACTTTGTGGAATATATTAATGACAATCCATACAATCTCAGATTTACCAAAGAACAGGATTCGCAACTTTTTGGATTTCAAATTGATGGGGGTTTCAGACCAAATAATTTTTACAAAGACATACCGTAAAAAGATTTCAGGTAACACCATATTGAAAGCTAATAGCCACCATCCTGCCCACACAATTAAGGCCATACCAGTAGGCGATTTTTTTTTTGAGAGCTAAAAGAAATTGCAGTACAAATATTTCTTTCAATAAAGAAACTGCAATTATTCGGAAACGCCTACATGGAAGGGGATATGTAGATTGGATGATAACTAGAGGTTTAAAACTCGCACAAAAAAAATCACGTAAAGATCTTCTTTTCCATAACATGGCACACAGAAAAGACAGAAACCAACAAAATACCAATTCAAACAAACCTACTTTAGTTCTAACATACAGTCGACAATTTTCACTAATTCGGAAGGCAGTTCAAAAATGCCTTTCGATATCATTTGAAGACAATACATTGCATGAGATATAAAAAAATGGGTGCAGAATAGTCTCAAGGCGCTCAGGCACACTAGCAAAAACCCTTTCACCATCCATGTATAATTTTTGACAACAGAGACATGGCTCAAATACACAGGATTTGCTAAGTGTGGTACATATCCTTGCAAAACATGCAGAGTAGCATTTCCCACAAAAACTTTTGACAATGCAACACATACTGAGAGTTTTCCTATCAAAAACTATATAAATTGCAATACAGTAGGAGTAGTCTATATAATACAATGCACTGAGTGCGATTTAAAATACATAGGCAGCACCAGTAGAAAATTCAAAGAAAGACTCAGGGAACATTTAAACTACATATATGAACATAATTGCAGTATGAAAAGTCTGATCACGTTCGCAATAGAAAAAGTTACATTGCCAATAATGGGAGGAAATATAAAAGAAAAGATACTACAACACGAAGGGTATTGGATTTTTAGGCTAGGCACTAGGTATCCCCAAGGTCTGAATATGAGGAAAGAACTTATGTATTTATACTAAAATAGACTTTAATAGTCATTTTTCGAGTGTTTTCGTTGTTATTAATGCTATTTTAAGTGTTTGTAGAACAAACTATATATTTAGGAAGTTGTACTTACCTATGTACATTTTAAAATAATAGCCATGCCCACACCATGCAGTTTTTTCCCGCTCCAGAAAGGTGTCTTTTAACTTCTATTGGCCGGGTCAAGCCTATATAAAAAACTGTGGATGATCATGGTCAAACATAACAATGTTACATTTATTCTATGTATGTAGGAAATTATATGTTTATATGTTAGTTTGTGAAATCAAGCACGGGCACATATGAGTTAAAGGAAAGGTGCACCGCACCCAAGGTACAGCTCCACCTTCCTCACACAAACTAGAGGGAGGAGGAGAATGGAGTTATTTAAACCTGGTGGCGGTACACCATTGTTTGTTACGAATAAGAACTGTAATGTTCGAAACGCGTTAACAAGAGGTGGAAGTGGAAATATTGTTCAATGGATGTATTCTTAAGGAACACAAATAAATACCAAAGCGACTTGAAAGAATTGGTTTGTGGTGGACGTTGTTTTATTCGCTATGAAATTCAAGGTGAACCTGCACCTGTCCGTGCACTAAGGGTAGAAGAAAGGTGAGCTAGCTGGGTTTACTTTTTACAGTATTGGAAAAGGTGTGTGGTTTCTCAGGAAGGTACATGTCTTAATATGTAACATTTAGTGCCAAAATTGCACCACAATTCTAATGTAAAATTTGTCTAAACTTGAGCCAACCAATAATTGCTCCAAAATTGCACCAATAATTGCACCAAAATGATCATCCAGCCTGAGCCACAGTGATAAATCTGATGCAGTTCTAAACAACCTGTCTAAGTTTACGCCATCTATAGGATTAATAAATCTGGCCCACTGTCGTGACCCCAAACTTTCCTGTGCCATTGTTAATTGCCTCAAGGACCAGAAAGTAAGTACAATTTTTTTTTTTTAACCTCACATGTAAACAACTTATGGTACTGTGTCTACTGTGAACATGTTAAGAATTAAGAGTTCATGTTCAGTTATTCATATACTACAGTATATGGACAAAAGTATTGACACCTACATATTACACTCTCATTCTAAATCCACATTACTTTATATGGAGTTAGTCTTTCCTTTGCAGATAAAACTGTTTCCACTCTTCTGTAATGCTTTCTACTAGACTTTGGTTTGTGTCTGTGGGAATCTTTGCCCATTCATACAGAAGAGCATTTGTGAGTTAAGACACTGATGTTGGATGGCCTGGCTTACAATCTCTATTGTAGTACATCCCAAAGGTGTTTGATAGGGTTGAGGTGATAGTTGTGTGATTATCAGTCAAGTTCTTCCATACCAAACTGATCCAACCATGTGTGTATGGACCTTGCTTTGTGCACTGGGGCACAGTCATGCTGGAACAGAAAAGAGCCTTCCGAAACTGTTCCTACAAAGTTGGAAGCATACAATTGTCGAAAATGTCTTGGTATGCTGAGGCTTTACGATTTCCCTTCAATAAACCTAAGGAGCCTTGGCCAACTTCTGAAAAACAACCCGTTACAGTTGGCGCAATACAGTCAGGCAGATAACATTTCCCTGGCTTTTGCCAAACCCAGACTTGTCTATCAGACTGCCAGACAGAGAAGGGCAATTCTTCACTCAACAAAACACGTTTCCAGAGCTCCAGAGTAAAGTGGTTATGTACTTTACACCAATAAATCCAACATTTGTCATCATGCTTGGTGATATACGCCTGGCATGCAGCGTCTAGGCCATGGAAACCCATGCCATGAAGGACACTCTTCACAGTTTTTGAGTTTATGTTAATGTCAGAGGAGGTTTGGAACAATACACCTCAGCACCTGATGACCCCTCTCTGTAACTTTAGATGGTCTGTTACTTTGTGGCTGAGTTGCTGTGGTTTCTAAATGCTTCTACTTCGAAATAATGACACTCACAGTTGATCATCGAATATCTAGGAGGTAATTAATTTCACAAACTGCCTTGTTACAATAGTGGCATCCTATTACAGTACCACATTGGAATTCAGTGAGCTCTTTAGAATGACCCATTGTTTCACAAATGTTTGTAAAGGTAGACTTCATGTGTAGGTGCTGGATTTTATACACCTGTGGTAATGGGACTAAATGAAACATCAGAATTTTAATGATTAGGAAAAATGTCCCAATATGCCCAATTTTGTCAAGACAGGGTATGTCGATTAAATGGGTTGCATTGAGTAATGCTATCTTTTAATACAGAAGTAATGAATTTCAGAAGATGAACCCCTCTGATCTTATCATCAGGGTAAGAGACTGATGACCAGTTGAACAAATTGGATGGCAGGAGCTGTACTAGATGTCATAAGTGATCCGATGGCTGAACTGGAGAACAGATCTCTGTGTAGGATACTCAGATATACTGTACATTCAAATATATTGTGCTTCAATTCTTTTTATGTTTTTTTTTTTACAATCCATGCATGTAGTCAGTTATTTGAAACATTGTTGTGCACATTCAGAGACAGAAGATGGATGTGACGAAGTGCAGTTGTATGTTTAAATATTCCAAGAAACATTAAAAAGCCAGATATCTATAATAATTGTCTTGTTATTTGGATAGAATTATAAAGTGGCAGAGCAGTATTTTCATATAACTGTGCCATGAATATAAATTACCATAACTGGAAAATGTATTTAGAGGAAAATGAATACCACGTCATGTGGAAAATTCACCTTGATCTCCGTTCACTGTCATAACCATGAGCATTGCATTCTACTCCAGCATTTTACTGCAGTATTCTTTAATATGTATAACTCTAAATCAGCTTCAAATCTTATGTACAAATTTTAGATTTTTTTCTGTGCTATGAAGCTACAGTATGTTCACCCACAGTGGATTTGTTGCAGTAATTTCTGCAGCTGCAAATCTGTTCCATAAATTAGAATGTTTTTTTTCTTGCAGTATGTCCATTGATTTCAGGAAACCCCATTCAAATTAATCATATACATTTCTGCAACATATCTGCTGTGAGTGAAGATACTTTTCTTTTGTCTTAGTATAAAGCTGAGAGCACAGACTGTGATAATCTTTTTTCACCCTAGTTTCCCTAGGTAAGGGAAATTCACAAATCATAATTTGTAGCAGGTAGCCATTGTATAATAGGTAGTGCAGCAGTTTACATGAGTAATTTAACCCTTTCCCTGCCAAGGACGTATCTCATACTTCCTTGCAGAATGATAATTCAGTAGCCAAGGATGCATCTTGTATGTCCTTGCTACAGATGGCCGTGTCTCAGGCTGTGTAAGAGCTAGAAATGCAAACCATGTTATAAAACTGACAATCTAAGCTTTAACACAAGACCATAGCACTAGCTTTGATAAATCATGAGTTACAGCCATTAGAAGGGGTCTTACTGAAAGCTGCATATACCTGATGTTCCCACTCCTGACCTAATTTCTAAGTGCTGTAACTTGCGATTCTGGTTATGTTTTAAAGCTTAGATTTTCAACAAGACCTGGTTTGTTACACGGCCTGAGATATTCCAAGATAAAGAAGCCCCCCATTTCAACCGGCTGAGATGTCAGCCAGCATGAAGGAGGAGAGGGGGCCAGAAGGAGACATACTGACAGGCTGCACAGAGGAGAGACATAGATTGCCTCTCCCTGTGTAACTGTACATTTCCCCAGGATGATGATAACATGGACTTCTATGCATTTTATCAACACCCCTTCCCCCATCAATGAGACAGCATGCTTACTCTCTATCTGAAACATATGGGACGACTTTTTTTCAAGAAAAGGAGTTGGAAGATAAGCACTTACTCATCTAATTACTCCTCTGTCCTAAATTAGGGCGTTTATTGGCACCATAACCCAGACATTTACTAGCATCCGGATCAAAAAATGTAGATGTATGTGGTATGGACAAACTCCTCACATCTTACCGTTTTTTGTAGACTATATATTGTTTGTATACAGGGGTGCACCTAGCCTTTCTGCTGTCTGAGGCAAAAATTGAAAAAGCGCCCCCCTTTCCCATACCTAACCTAACCTCTTCCCTCCTAACATTACATATATCACTACAGAACATACAGGGTGATACAGCACACATACCTCTTACATCCAGTGACGTCTCCATTGATGTACATGTTCTTTTTCCTCATCTTCTCCTTTCAGACCTCCAGACCAGACCACCATTTTTCAGCCATTCCTCGTCTCAATATTTTGACAATTTTTTTTTTACTTTACTACTTTTCCATCATCCTCCCATCATCTGGACAACTCATCTTACCACCCCCAATACTGTGCCGCTGTGCTCCCCAATATGATACTGCAGAAACAGATAAACCCCCTGATAATACTAGTACCACACAAGTATTGGAAAACAGTTTCGTAAAATAACTGCGCACAGCAAATAGTGTCCCTGACACTAATAGTGTAAACATAATGTACCCCAAAAATAATTTTGGTAAGCTAATACTGTGCCAAGGTGCCCCCGCAGTAATATTGCTCCCCAAAGTCCCACCAATAGTAATAACTCTCTGCTAGAGCACACATGGTAGTAATAGTGCTACATTGCACCCAACATGTGCCCCAGAAGTAATAATACTCCCAAAGTGCCCATACTAGTAATCATGTTCCCCATAGACCACCAGTAGTAATAAAGCCCAACATAATGCTCCCCAGTAGTAATCATTTTCCTTATAATCTGACAGCACAAAAAATGCCCCTTATAATGCCCCCAGTTAAGCTAATGTCCCCATCGTGCCCCCACAATGTGTCAGTATAAAATACCCCTATATAGTGCCCCCAGTAAATGCCCTTATAGTGCTCCTCTCCCCACTTCTTCCTAGTGCCCCCATAATGTACCAGTATACAATGCCCCTATATAGTGTCCTAGTAGATTCCCTCAGTGTCCCCCATAATTTGCAAGTATAAAATACCCCTTCTTAGTGCCCCTCATAGATGACCCCATAGTACTCCTCTCCCCCTTCTCCATAGTACCCACCACAATGTGTCCCAGAATAAAATGCCCCTATACAGAGCCCCCCATATAAAATACCCCTTCTTTGTAGCCTCAGTGGATGCCCCTATAGCGTTCCCCTCCCCCTTCCCCCATAGTGCCCCCCATATAAAATATCTTTTTTGTAGCCTCAGTAGATGCCCCCATAGTGCCCCACAATAATGTGCCAGTACTAAATGCGCCCGTAGATGCCCCCATAGTGCCACCCAATAATGTGCCAGTAAAAGGTGCCCCCATAGATGCCCCCCAATAATGTGCCAGTAAGAGTGCCCCCCATAGATGCCCCCAATCATGTGCCAGTAACAATTGCCCCCTATCAGGTGCCAGTAACAAGTGCCCCCCCATTTATACCCCAATAGTGCCACCCAATAATGTGCCAGTAAGAAATGCCCTAAAGATTCCCCCATAGTCCCACCCAATAATGTGGCAGTAAAAAATGCCCTTATAGAAGCCCCCCAATAATGTGCCAGTAAGTTCCCCCATAGATGCCCCCCAATTTTTTTTTGTAATAAGTGCCCCCATAGATGCTCCTATAGTGCCACCCAATAATGTGCCAGTTAAAAGTGACCCCATAGATGCCCCCCAATAATGTGCCAGCAAGAAGTGCCCCCCCAATCGTGTGCCAGCAACAAGTGCCCCCCAATCATGTGCCAGCAACAAGTGCCCCCCAATCATGTGCCAGCAACAAGTGCCCCCATAGATGCCACCATAGTGCCACCCAATAATGTGCCAGCAAGAAGTGCCCCCAATCATGTGCCAGTAATAAGTGCCCCCCTAGATGCCCCCCAATCATTTGCCAGTAAGAAGTGCCCCCCATAGATGCCCCCCAATCATGTGTCAGTAACAAGTGCCCCCATAGCGCTCCTCTCCTGTATTGTACCATATATAAAGAATAAACACATATACTTACTGTACCTCCATCAGGCTGGCAGTGATGCGATGCAGGCCTCTTCTGGCCTGCATCCTGCGCTGTACGGCTTAGGCGGCGCAATAACATCATTGCGCCGCCTGCACCGGCCTCTAATAGGCTGCAAGCACTAGGTCTGCAGTCTATCAGAGGAACGGGGAAGGGAGATCCCTCCCCTGCCCTGCCGCAGCACATCCATCTGTATCGCTGTCCTGAGGACGGCGATACAGATGACTATGGAGATCAGCGCTTAATATATTACATTTACATTGTGTTTTTGTGCAAATTTTGGCATGGATATACAAACCGGATTCCAAAAAAGTTGCGACACTAAACAAATTGTGAATAAAAACTGAATGCAATGATGTGGAGATGGCAAATGTCAATATTTTATTTGTAATAGAACGTAGATGACAGATCAAACGTTTAATCCGAGTAAATGTATCATTTTAAAGGAAAAATACGTTGATTCAAATTTTCACAGTGTCAACAAATCCCCAAAAAGTTGGGACAAGTAGCAAAAAGAGGCTGGAAAAAGTAAATTTGAGCATAACGAAGAGCTGGAAGACCAATTAACACTAATTAGGTCAATTGGCAACATGATTGGGTATAAAAAGAGCTTCTCAGAGTGGCAGTGTCTCTCAGAAGCCAAGATGGGTAGAGGATCACCAATTCCCACAATGTTGCGCAGAAAGATAGTGGAGCAATATCAGAAAGGTGTTACCCAGCGAAAAATTGCAAAGACTTTGCATCTATCATCATCAACTGTGCATAACATCATCCGAAGATTCAGAGAATCTGGAACAATCTCTGTGCGTAAGGGTCAAGGCCGTAAAACCGCACTGGATGCCCGTGATCTCCGGGCCCTTAAACGACACTGCACCACAAACAGGAATGCTACTGTAAAGGAAATCACAGAATGGGCTCAGGAATACTTCCAGAAACCATTGTCAGTGAACACAATCCACCGTGCCATCCGCCGTTGCCAGCTGAAACTCTACAGTGCAAAGAAGAAGCCATTTCTAAGCAAGATCCACAAGCTCAGGCGTTTTCACTGGGCCAGGGATCATTTAAAATGGAGTGTGGCAAAATGGAAGACTGTTCTGTGGTCAGACGAGTCACGATTCGAAGTTCTTTTTGGAAATCTGGGACGCCATGTCATCCAGACCAAAGAGGACAAGGACAACCCAAGTTGTTATCAACGCTCAGTTCAGAAGCCTGCATCTCTGATGGTATGGGGTTGCATGAGTGCGTGTGGCATGGGCAGCTTGCATGTCTGGAAAGGCACCATCAATGCAGAAAAATATATTCAGGTTCTAGAACAACATATGCGCCCATCCAGACGTCATCTCTTTCAGGGAAGACCCTGCATTTTTCAACAAGATAATGCCAGACCACATTCTGCATCAATCACAACATCATGGCTGCGTAGGAGAAGGATCCGGGTACTGAAATGGCCAGTCTGCAGTCCAGATCTTTCACCTATAGAGAACATTTGGCGCATCATAAAGAGGAAGGTGCAACAAAGAAGGCCCAAGACGATTGAACAGTTAGAGGCCTGTATTAGACAAGAATGGGAGAGCATTCCTATTTCTAAACTTGAGAAACTGGTCTCCTCGGTCCCCAGACGTCTGTTGAGTGTTGTAAGAAGAAGGGGAGATGCCACACAGTGGTGAAAATGGCCTTGTCCCAACTTTTTGGGGATTTGTTGACCCCATGAAATTCTGATTCGACATATTTTTCCCTTAAAATGGTACATTTTCTCAGTTTAAACTTTTGTTCCGTGATTTATGTTCTATTCTGAATAAAATATTAGAAGTTGGCACCTCCACATCATTGCATTCAGTTTTTATTCACGATTTGTATAGTGTCCCAACTTTTTTGGAATCCGGTTTGTAATTTTTTGCCGCAAATGTTTTGATGTAATTTTTATGTGCATGTAAATTTTGGCCTAACTGGGATGAATGAACTCTGCACTTATTATACGCTTATTTTTAGGAGTTTGGTGCATCTTTCTGCTTCAGTCACACTTTTGACACAAAGTTGCATGTAGGAGTGGCATTCTGACAAGAATTTGGGTGAAGAAAATATATGGGTTTTAGGGGTTAGTAATATGACTTTTTTGTTTTTTTTATTTATGTTTTATTCATATATATCAAAACGGTGAAAATTGTCCTAATAGGGGTTCAAAATGTCTAAATACCCCTGGCAGTGAAAGGGTTAAACAGCATATGGGGTTGTCAGTCAGTTAAATTGATTTTAGGGAAATGTAATTTTTTAAAATTAAATATTGATTTTTTTTATTATTTTTTTTTTCATTATTTTTTATAATGTTTAATTAATAAAAAAAATATATAAATTAATAAGTTGGTTTTCAGCTGTCTGTTTTTTCTGCTTGACAAAAGGGTTGTCTGAGAGAATTACAATTCTCAGACAAGACATCCAAATGCCTAAAATAAAAAAGTCATGTGATAGTCATCCCTTTCTCCAACCCCATTTTCTGCATCGCTATTCTAATCCTCCTGCCGCTGCTTTTTACAAACTGCAGTGACATGCTGATATAATACACGGGACCGCTGCAGCCAATCACTGTCATCAGCTGTAAACAATTAGACCAGTGTCACAGAGTACAGCATTTGAGAACAGGGTCAGTATTACATGATTTTTCATTTTAAGCATTTGGGTGGCTTGAGAACCCATTTAAAGACTATGGACATCTTTGAAATGGAAATATTTTACATATGTTAGTGGGTACTTTGTGGGGGAAAAAAGTTGCACTGGCTGCAATATTGATTCCCTCAATTATTTCTGATATGCAGTTTGCAGGCTTCTAAATTCAGACATTTCTCATGTGGACATGTTCATTCACAGTAATAAATGCCAGGTGTGATGTCTGTATGTCCAGGATGCTACTGCTTTCACTAGTTTTCACATATCATTCACAGCTTCATTCCTGCATTGATTTTCCCTTCTACAACTCAAGATAGGTATCATTTCACTTATGCTGACAGCCATTGATGCTTATTTCTGTGTGATTTCTCACCACCTGCCATGGGTTCTTTGATTTCTCTCTACAGTTGTACACTTGTGATTCTTTGATTTTTCTCTATTGTTGTACACTGACGATTCTCCTACAGCAAACTGTCTTGTGTGTGCCTTCCTTGGTATCTACAGCCTGTGTGAGCTGCCCTTTTTATACTCTAATCTGCCATATACAACCTCCTCCTGCCATCTTTAACCCTGAGAGAAAGTAGTGGGGGGGGGGGGGGGTGTCAGGAAGCAGGGGGTGTTACCCCTACTCGGGGACCACAGCACGGCGCAGGGCATGGGTTCCCCTTCAGCTCGGTAGAACACCTGGTGCCCGAGGTGTAGGTGCACGGCGTGTGCGCGTGCGCAGTACGCAGGCTGCTCGCGCATTCCCGGGTGCATAGCGTTCCTGCATTATCTGGCTGTCAGGTGTGAGCCTTGCTGAGGGAGATTCCCAGTACACACCTTCCACCTTCCTCGCCTGCCATTGGTTCCTGGGGAGGGTGGTTCCTACCTTCCCTGGCTATAAAGACCTGGCCTGAGCTCTGGCTCATTGCTGAGTTATTCCACCTTATGGTGAACACCTAGCCTCCCTGAAGATCCTCCTATTGCCTGTTGTTTCTTTGTATCCTTCCCGGCTACTGACACCTGGACTGTCTTCCGCCTTAAACCTTCGCTGCCTGCCTCGACCCGGATTGGACATTGACTACCCCTCTTGGATTAAAGTTGCTTACAGTTGCTTAATTTTGCATTTAAGGAGCAAACTGACAATAAGAATATTCATGCTTTGAGATACGTGGTTCCAGAGATGTCATTCTTGTTTTCCCAGTGTGTTAGAATGACATGCAAGTACAGTTGCTACATATCAATAAGACTAGAGATGAGTGAATTGCTATTTCCTGGCTGCTGAGAGCCTTTATAGTGGTATAGAACACTGTGCCTTGCAGTAACACCCATAGGGAGTCTGCTTTGGTAGTGAAATAATACTGTGAGTCCGTATGGCATGCAGATGACAGGCGTCGCTCTTAGATTCACTGCACACTTCACTTATTTGGGCGGTCACGGGGCCAAAACTGACCAAATAACTCAAGTATCAACTCAGCCTTACAGGTCGATGTTAGCATCATGAAGAAGCGCACTCTTCTTACACCGTCATCAGCCGATTCCACATAGATGTCTACAGAACCTGTTCTATTAAACGCTTATACAAGTAGAGCCCCCCGACAGAGTGGAGAGGGTGTCAGCAGTAAGTTTGCATTTACATCACAGATTCATTTTCCCCATTCTTTGATCCGTCAGAACAATTACCCAGAAAAAACGGATCCTGTCTGTGGAGCATATGTCTTCACTCGGTCAGCATTTGCTCAATAATCATCAGTGTTGCAAAAGGCAAAAAAAAACTAAAGCGGAGTGGATCTAAAACAGAGATGACACGTGAATTGGAAATTTGCATGTCTTCTGTGTTTTGTACCCACTCCTGCTTTTGCCTACCAAATCATAAGCCAATTCTGATGGGACCATGTCATACAGGCCTCAAAGCTGCTACACAGACAGGATTCGTTGTGCATCTCATTTTTCCTTCCTTCTGACAGATCAGAAGAAATGTCAAATAAATGATGATGTCAGCCAGGCTGAAAGCCAAAATAGTGGATCAGTCATTAAGTGGGGAGGGTGGGAAAAGCATGAGCAGTCCACAGAGTGGACCTATGGCATAGTGGTGAGGTGAAAGCAGCATGAGGAGATCACAGAGTGGCCCAAGGACAGGGTCTGGAGGTGGAAGCAGTATCAGGAGGCCACAGAGTGGCACAATGACAGAGTCTGGAGGTGGCAGCAGCATGATGAGACCGCAGAGTGGCACAATTGCAGAGTCTGGAGGTGGCAGCAGCATGAGTAGGCCACAGAGTGGCACAATGACCGAGTCTGGAGGTGGTGGCAGCATCAGGAGGCCACAAAGTGGCAAGGTGACATACTGTGGAGGTTGGTGACAATACCAGTACCCGCTGAAGATGGTGGGTAAAAGAAGGAGCACTTGGCATCAGATGTGTGTCATCAGGCAGCTAACAGCATCAGAATAGTAGCTGAGGCAGGTAGCCAGAAGAAACTGGTCTCTTTTGTCAAATTGTTTGTGTGGCACCATGGATGATCTAGTCTAATGCATTAGTGTGTGGAAATCCTGGCTGATCCATGCCTGATGCAGTGTCCCACTATATGCTATATGTGGACACTTTAAACTGTTGCTAAATGTCATATCAAATGTATTGTGGTATGATGCTGTAATTCCTTTTTTGCATTTACCTTTATTCGCTCCTAGGTGTTGGCACCGCTTATATATATAGCTGGGGGGGGGGGGGGTAAGGGGGGGGTCAAGTCAGTGAGTGTGTTGAGGATGAGAATGAAGAGAGGAGAAAGTTAATGGAGGAGGTTGAATTTTTTTTTCCCACCAAAATAAGTCACAAAAGATTTTACCACATACAACTGCGGTGCTGAAAGCTGACTGAAATTTGTTTTTCCACCAAAATAATTCACAAAAGATTTTAACGCATATAAGTGCAGCGCTGAACAAAATTTCTTTTCCCACCAAAATACTTCAATAAAGATTTTACCACATATATAACGGAGCACGGAGATAGAAAGGGTCTTCGGATTTCCCCCACACTATACGGATGTCTAAAAAATGAACGGCTGCTCCCGACAGCAGCTCCTGGGAAGCTCCTGCACTACTACTTCCCGGGTAGGTAGGCTGCATGCGAAGCAGGTGCACTACCCTGGGCACGTTTGGCTCCCAACCTCCCACTGCTGCCACCCTGCTGACTCCGAGCCATACTTTCAACACATATATCCGCCGAAGTGAACTGAGAATATATTTTTCGTACTGAAATAGGCCAGTAAACGCTTTCAGCAGAAATAAATGCACCAGTGAAATGCATATATATTTTTCTTTTTACTGTAATACACCCCTTTCAACAGAAATAACTGCAGAAGTGAATTAAACATATATTTTTCTTGGGCTGAAATAGGCCACTATACGCTTTCACCAGAATTAACTGCAGCAATGCACTGAGAATATATTTTTCTTGTAGTACTGAAATACGCCCCTATATGCTTTCACCAGAAATAACTGCAACAGTGCAGTATGTATATATTTTTCTTATTTTAATGAAATACGCCCCTATACGCTTTCACCAGAAATAACTGCAACAGTGCAGTGCGTATATATATTTTTTATTTTACTGAAATGCGCACCTATACGCTTTCACAGGAAATAACTGCAACAGTGTAGTGTGCATATATTTATCTTTTTTTTACTGTAATACGCCCCTATACGCTTTCACCAGAAATAACCTCTGCAGTGCATATATATTTTTCTTGTTGGGCTGAAATACGCCCCTATATGCTTTCACCAGAAATAACTGCAACAGTTCAGTGCGTATGTATTTTTCTGTTTTTACTGTAATACCCCCCTATATGCTTTTACCAGAAAAAGTTACCCACGATAACCAAGGACAGAAAGGCCATCTGTCAGAACATAGTATTCCTAGAGAGGATACAGAGGTATATGATTATACAGTACTGCAGACATAGTACATCCCTCCAACCTGGAGAAACAAGGGAGAAAGATTGATTGTCATACAAAACTACTCCTTATGCAACTTCTGGGAACTAATCTGAATTACTGAAAAAGCTGCCTTGCTGTAAGTGACTTTTGGATACATTGATGATCTTTGGATCAGTTTCAGTAAAGTACTGGGATTTTGTTAAGAAACTTGGTCTCCTTATTCCACATCATCTCCTAATTGCACCTTACGGTGCTGGCGTCACGAACACAGGGGCCCAGCCACTAAAGCACCCTCAGTATACCCACTACCATCAAGGGCACTTCAACTTCCATCTTGCTGCTGTTCCCTACAATAGGGAGTGCCCAGGAGGATTTAGTGCTGTCTTCCACATCACTGCACGATGACCCAGGGAGCTGAAAAACCATGAGCATGACTACTACCCCCATCAGCCCACCGTGCATTCACATATTGCCCCTGCGGTCCGGTCCGCTGCAGAGGTTTTTCCAATTGCTGTCCTTAGCACCTTCACACGTCTGTCCCTGCACTCTGAATGCTGGAAAATGGCAGAATCTAAAATAACTGCCGTATTTATAGGGCTGTGACATCACAGGGCTGGCTGCTGATTGGCTGCATGCAGGCATGTCAATCTGGGTGATCCCGCCTTCCCAGAGTTCCTTGCCCCATGTCCTTAGTCCTCATACGTTACCACGAAGCGCGAGGAAATTTTCCTGAAAATTGGATCGAATTCCACTTTGTAAGCTTCGATTCGCTCATTTCTAAATGAGACCGTGCACTCCCAGGTGTTTTGGACCTTCTCTTTATGTATTTTTTTTCTTCATCAAAATTGAATTGTTATCCTGATTAACATTACATACAATAGATCTCCGTATAACATGTTCTGGTCTTCTGGAGATGATGTCCACTATACTTTGAAACAAGCCTCCTGAGGCTCATATGTAACGACCAACGTCTTCCTTACCAAACTCAACAAACTTATTTTCTATGGACCAGAAATCATTATTGCTATTCCACTAATTTTGAAAGCTGACACTACAAATTTGCAAGCAGGAAGAATTTTCTTCACATCCGCAAGGCCGTTTTATCAGTAATGAAATTCTAATTTTTAGAAAGTTAAATAGTGGCATGTGGCTCCACTGCAGTCTATATTTATATGATCTGCCTCTCCAACATGTAATGGTCCCATTGGCTAACTTCTTGGTGATACCACCTGTTTGTGTTTACAATAACATCATATCACTAGTAAGGTGAGCATATAACAAAATTATTGGTTGGAGGAACTGTAAAGGGCTTGTTTAATTCAGAAAGAAAAAATATATACTTTTAGGAGTTACTACAGGGGATCCTCACCTCTTCACAAGAGTGGAAGACTGTTACAAAGAGCATCTCAGATTCTGGAAGTCCTGTCCTACATTAGAGACTATGATTAGAATGTTCACCGCGTAATGCTTAATTTCCCCTTTGGGGGCGCTGCAGGAAAAGGGGGATGCTTTATGATATAAGCTTATTATCAAGGCACTCTTCTAGCAAGCCTTTAGTACTTTAGTACTTACACCCTATTCTGCTGTTGGGTGGTTGGAAAATAATACAAGAAAATGAACATAATACGTTTTAAGTTTTAAAATATATAGAGGTCTGTGGGAATAGCCTATTTAAGCTACTTAATATAACATTTGCTGTTAGCATTATTTTATCAGTTTGCCATGTTTCGGTCTACATTTCTTGAGGTGAATCCAAACTAAGATAATTCACACAAAGAGAACATTGCCTTTGATTTGGTGTGAAAAACCGACATCTGTTCACCATACATTAGGAGGTAAGCAACATTGCACCACGTTACCTCAGTTTCCATAGTGATAACAAAACCAATGAAGGCATCACATAAGGGATGAGAGAGGTGAATAAGTGTGAAATTGATTCAGTTGTACACAGGAATATGTGGAAGTGATTATTTTTTCAGGATGCAATTTCTGGTAGGGAACAACATTTCTATTTATTAACGTTATCATCACTCTGCATATTTTCACATGATCAAAATAATCCATATTACTTCTGTTTGAATTTGCTTTTTATTTACTATGATGTTTGTCTTTTCTTGTAGCTGAGATTTTATTATTCATAATGTATGCTTCATACAACATAGATGATCTGTATATTGGGCTTTAGATTTCAACACATCTCCATAATCGTAGCTGTTTTGTCAATATGAATTGAGGATGTATATTGTATGCAGCATATATAGATCTGTAGCATGTATATATATTTATTTAACTATACATATTTAATATATGTATTGTGACTATATTCTTGATAGTTTTTTCAATATTTGATATTTAATTGTATAATTGATATAACTAGTTAAAGGACCAGTGATGGCCAGTATAACGGTGACATAATGAGATAAACACTATATTGGCTCTGCTTATTGTAGGCAGATGAATAGCTTTACATGGTATATATAATTTCCATTATAAAAAAATGTTCACTTTAAAGTACTGACACAGTTTTAATTTGGTCCAGACATAAAGAAATTCAGCCATAAACTAGTTGCTAAGTCTGCAGTCCATGCCAGCTGCCCTCCTGCTGTCCCCTGTGGGCTCGGACACCATGCCACTTACCATGCCATCCAGCGTCCTCGTCACCAACGTCCTTTCAATGCTGCTGCCTGATGTTCCCTGAGCATTGGACTAAAACCCAGACACCCTACTACTGGAGAACCACCTTAAATACCCTCAGCTATTGGCTGGAGATTTGGGAATGGTCGCATTGTCTCTTTTATGATGCTGGAGGTGTTTTTCCGGTGAAAGTTCAGTGCAGACAGTGCCAAAATTCCTCTTAAAAAGCTGCCATGTGAACATCCCCTAACTTTGCACTCAAAATTGTCGGTATCTCAAATAAACCTGTTCCGCAGATGATAGAATATGCCCAATTCTGGTCCACATTGCAGATTTACTAATCCTGTTTAATTATTAGACAGGGTAAACTAAAACAGACGGTCTTAAACTGTGCCAAATTTTTCAGAGTAAATAAAAAAACACACCAGACAGCTCACGATCCTCCAGTTACGCTCCCCATCAAACGATTCAAAAAATAATCCCAGCAGACATCTTCATTTTCAATCCATGATATTCTTTTGTTCCATAGCAAAATTACAATACAGGGCGCGTTTCGGCCCGTCCAGCCTTCCTTGTTGAGGAAGGCTGGATGGGCCGAAATGCGCCCTGTATTGTAATTTTGCTATGGAATAAAAGAATATCATGGATTATTATTATTATTATTTATTATTAAAGCGCCATTCATTCCATAGCACTGTACATATGAGAAAAGGTATACATACATAATACAGACAATTGCACTGATCATAAACAAGATGAGTTACAGACTGGTACAGAAGGAGAGAGGGCCCTGCCCGTGAGGGCTTACAATCTACATGGTATGGGAGAAGGACACAGTAGGTGCGGGTGAAGTTGGTCATGGCGGTATAGAGGCAGCAGGGTCACGGGTTGTAGGCTTGTCTTAAGAGGTGGGTTTTCAGGTTTCTATTGAAGGATTCCACTGTCGGTGAGAGTCTGATATGTTGGGGTAGCGAGTTCCAGAGTATGGGGGGATGCACGGGAGAAATCTTGGAGGCGATTGTGGGAAGAGGTGATAAGAAGAGAGGAGAGAAGGAGGTCTTGTGAGGATCGGAGAGTGCGTGTGGTGGTGTATCGGGAAATTAGCTCAGAGATGTAGGGAGGGGACAGGTTATGGACGGCCTTGTATGTATTTGTTAGTACTTTGAAGTGAATTCGCTGGACAATGGAGAGCCAGTGAAGGGATTGGCAGAGGAGAGAGGCAGAGGAGTAATAGGATGAGAGGTGGATTAGTCGGGCAGCAGAGTTGAGGATAGATTGGAGGGGTGTGAGGGTGCTAGATGGGAGACCACAGAGGAGAATGTTGCAGTAGTCTAGGTCAGGAGATGATGAGGGCATGTACAGGCATTTTCGCAGATTCAAAGTTAAGGAAAGCGTGGATGCGGGAGATGTTTTTGAGTTGGAGACGGCAGTTGGTGGAAATGGCTTGGATGTGCAGTCGGAAGGAAAGGGCAGAATTCAAGGTCATTCCAAGACAGCGGACTTGACCGGGGATAGTGTGCAGCCATTGATCAGGATAGATAGGTCTGTTGGGGGGGTTGAGCAAGATGGGGGAAAGATGATGAATTCTGTTTTATCCATGGATTGAAAATGAAGACGTCTGCTGGGATTATTTTTAATTAGTAATTGATTTATCCTCCATCAACAGTGTGTCCAAATACCCCCAAAAATCTCTCCACATACCCAAACATTTGTCCAAATCCACTGAAATTCTGTCCATATACTCCATAAATCTGGTCCTCAGAAACTTTAGATCAACTCTAAATTGGTCTAATGTGCACCATTTTGTTGTGTCCCTCATTTATGTATCACTTTAATAGGAGCAGTGCTGCAGTTACCAACTCTGCCTACTACACAATGGACCGAGCTGTGTAATTCAGGCACCAAGTTTCTTTAAAACAGTTGATTAGCAGGGTGTAGGGTGTCTTACCCCTCGATCAGATATTAATGATCTATGAGGATAGGCGATTAATAGTATAATCCCCAAAAGCCGTTAAAATACACATGGCAGCTGCCATACATCCTACAAAGAGAACGGGTAGTCTGATATCAAACAGAGATCGGTTTGATGCAATATTTTGAAAGGAGCTAATGTGTATTTTGCACCCCCTAGGTTATACTGCATGATCAAGAATGTTAGATGTCTCCTTAAAGCTCTGTGATCTGTAGAAAAGCATTTGGTGTTCCCTTGTATTATAATATAGCAAAAGGTACTTGTAGGGGGTTTATGCTCTCTAATGTCTGTTTTACAATTACTAGTGGATTAGTGCAATGTTAAGGGATTTTGTTGAGTTATGAATGAGGTGGGCTATGGATAGCACCCCACTGTCAACAGATTAGCAGCCCAATCTAGGGGCTCATATACAATGTTACACTGTTGCTAGTGCCTGTCTCTGGGTCACCGTCACAACTATATTTCTGTCAGGTAAGCTGCTGTGACATCACAAGTGGGTTTCAGTCAGGTATGATGCTGTGACATCATAACTATGCTTCAGTTAGGTAACTACTATGACATCACAAGTGTATCAGTCAAGTAAGCTATTGTGACATCACAAGTGGGTGTCAGCCAGATAAGCTGCTGTCACGTGTTAGGCTACTTTCACACTCGCGTTTTGGCTTTCTGTTTGTGAGATCCGTTCAGGGCTCTTGCAAGCGGTGCAAAGCGGATCAGTTTTGCCCTAATGCATTCTGAATGGAAAAGGATCTGCTCAGAATGCATCAGTTTGCCTCCGTTGAGTCACCATTCAGCTCTGGAGGCGGACAACAAAGCACTGCCTCCAGCGTTTTTCTGTCCACCATGTGGTGCGGAGCAAGATGGATTCGTCCTGACACACAATGTAAGTCAATAGGGACGGATCAGTTTTCTCTGACACAATAGAAAACGGATCTGTCCCCCATTGACTTTCAATGTTGTTCATGATGGATCCTTCATGGCTATAGAAGACATAATACAACCGGATCTGTTCATGATAGATGCATGCGGAAGCGTTTTTGCAGATCTATGACAGATCTGAAAAAAACGCTAATGTGATGTCTATTTTAGCAATACTTGTAACCCCCTGTGTTTTTTTTTTTATATAAACTCTGGAAAATTAATTCTTATTACTTTATGTTATTCTATTTATTTATTATTCTTGCTAGAAGTTATGAATAGAATGCTAGCAGTTTGTAATGAGGGTCTGGATATGTGTTGGGGGTGTGTCCCTGCACAATCTGACAATGGCAAAACTGATTGGATAATGTGAGACTGTACAGGAACACCCCCCCTCCCCCCCACACACACACTGGTAACACCCATCTGGACTGCCATTGCGATCTGCTGGTAATTCATAACTTCTTTAAGAAATAATAAATCAACAACCTAGAGAATAGATGTTCCAGAACTGATATTACAAGAGGGATGCAGCTAGTTACTAAGATATGTCAGAAGAGATTACTGGTCCTCTTTAAAATAAGCTAAACCAACATGTCATTACAAATGACAGGAAACACGGTTCAGGATCACAGCTAGTTTTAGTAGTTAGTCTCAGGTGACTGATGTCAGGAGATCAAGAAGACTGGCTGAGCGTGGAGGAATATAACAGCTTTTTTTATTTCACTTGATTCAGTGTTGATAGGGTTAATGATCACTTCCCTTGTCTCAGCTGTTGCTCAGTGGCCATCACTTCTACCCTTTATAATCTGACCCCACCCTTCTGACTATGCAGTAGATTGCTTCATTTGGTTTTGGAAAGAGCTGGAGTGTGGTTCTCCCTGAGTTCCTGCTCATCCAACTACAATAGAAGCTATGTGTCTCGCTTGTTTGTATTTTGTCTTTTCCCCTTGGTTGTGGTTACAAGGCCGCAGGGAGATGCTTGTTCCTTCATCTTGGAAGGAACGGGTTGTCTCAGCCCTGACAATATCTTTAGGGCTCCTGAGGGTCTCCAGGGCTTTCAGGTTACTGTGTATGGGCATTTCTACCTTCAAGGGGTGCCCATACGGTTAGGAGTCAGGGCCAGGAGTAGGGTTCTTTAGGTGGCGACCCTTTCCCTTCCCTAGCCTAGTGGCTTTTCCCTTCCACCCTGGTTGTTGGTGTGGTGTTTACTTCTTTACCTCATCCGTGACAGTGATATCAAAACTGTGTTTCTGTCATATAATCTACTGGTGTGATTTTGTCAGGAAATTTGCTTTGACATCACAAGCATACTTTAGTCAGGTTAGCCAGGATGACATCACAATTATGTTCAGGCAGGTTGATTCAGGCATGGATATATCCAATGTACTACTAAAGAGCATCTGTCTGCAGATTGGTAGCTATGGAATTGGCTGACCTGTTGCAAGTGCACTTGGCAGCTGAAGGCATCTGTGTTGGTCTCATGTTCTTATGTGCCTGCATTGCTTAGAAAAAATGTTTTATTATATGCAAATCAGCCTCTAGTAGCGACGGGGGCGTTGCTGTTACACCTAGAGGCTCTGCTCTCTCTGCAACTGCCACACCCTCTGCACTTTAATTCATAGGACTAGGCAGTGAAAGCATCAAAACACCTGACCTTGTTAATCAAAATGAAGAGGACGCAGCAGCTGTAGAGAGAGCAGAGCCTCTAGGTATAACAGCAATGCCTCCGTTGCTCCTAGAGGCTCATTTACATGTATTAAAACTAGATTTTTCTCAGCAATGCGGGCACATATGAACATGGGAACAACACCAGTGTCTTCAGCTGCCAAGCGCACAGGTCAGTTTCATAGGTCCAAATCTGCTGATAGACAGATGATGTTTAAATGAGAAAATAAGGAGTCCATATACTATTCCCATCCCCCACAGGATCCCTCTGTTGGTGTCCGCCACTAAAAGTGTGATAGTATACAGTTTCTATGCATTGTGTATTGTATTTATGAACATGGGCCAGGTCACCTGTATTACCACAGAGCTGGCCATCTCACAGTACATCACCACTTTTCTGAGTGGAAAAGTAGCAGTATTTTTTGCAACTGTAAAGCCATCCTCTATACTGTCATCTCCCAAGTGTTAGAAAAAATAATTCCTTGATGTCCCATTCATTGGTCACATGTCCTATGTCTGTGATGGATAACCTCCGGCACTCCAGCTGTGGTGAAACTACAACTCCCAAGATGTACACTTGCTTGGCTGTTCTCTGAACTCCATAGAAATGAATGGAGCATGCTTGGAGTCGTAGTTTTACCACATCTGGAGTGCCGGAGGTTAGCCATCACTGTGACCTATGTGCTGCTCAGATGCATTCAGGGCTGCAATACCAAGCACATCCACTATACAATGTATGGCACTGTACTTGGTCCCTTTCAAAAGGCTGATCAGTAGGGGAGACGATAAAATCAGACCCCAACCATCTGATATTGATGGCCTCTCCTGAGGATAGGTTATTAATATTATATTTCCAGAAAACTCTTTTAATACATAATGCACATTTCTATATATTTCAGCAATGCATGGAGTTTTCATGTCCCCAGTTTTCAATACACCTCATGGGAGAACCGTAGCAGTTTTTAAGGGATTATGAACACCTTTAACCTAGATGCTCTGAAACAGCATATGTACAGAGCTGATACACAATAATGGAGACTGGTAAATGCAGAGGGCATAGCAAACACAATGTGCGGAATACAAATGAGGCAATGCCACCTCTCATTAGCTTCATGTACATTATAACAAGTAGGGGAGGCAGCGTGTGAAAAAGCCAAATGAGTCCCGTGCACTATGTATAAGATGGACACATTTATAGGATGTGACGCTGGCCAATTGCCTAGGGCCCCCACCGTCCATAAGGGACCACTTGAGGACAAGACCCCCATATGCAACCTGAATTTACCACTCCTTCACTGCTCCAGTGGACCACCAGGGAATGTAACATTAACCCCTTTACTGCCTTGGACCACTAGATAACTTACGATTTACCCTTTCTTCCTGCACAGATTTTTCTAAAAACTGTCAAAAAATAATAATTGCTTTTTGCCCACGGCATTTTCTATAAAAGCGGTTGTGTGTATGATCTATATAAGGGGCCGATATCCAGAATCCCATATGATTTAGTATGTAAGATCTCACAAGTAAATGCATTGCATTATAATTGCCTGAATACGGTTTAACGGTGCTGAGAAAATTCTATGCATGATAGCGGTGAAAATGTTTTGTATCTTGTGGCGGTTGCAATGAAGGAATTTGATGGAAGTATTTGTTGAGCCGTGAGAAAGAAATTGGATGAGGGAGGCGAGGGTTCAGGAATATAGCTGACTTCTGTGTACAAGCAAATGCAATGCACAAGTAAGCAAGCATTCACATTACCATAGCATTAAATATAAATGAATGGAGTACGGCAGCTTAACCCCTTAATGACCAGTCCATGTAATAATCCGGTGTTGGGGGTAATCCTCAGAGATGCAGCAACATACTACTATGGAGCTCTGGTCACTATGCCTGCGCAGTTAGCAGCAAGATCACGGCTAGTGTTGAGCGCGAATATTCAAATAGCGAATATTAATTGCGAATATCGCAACTTCGCTAATTCACGAATATTTCGAATACAGTGCTATATATTCGCTATATCGAATATTCGTAATTTTTTTACATCTGAAAACATTATTCCTCCCTGCTTCTTTCTTGTGGGTCAATGAGTCATTGGCCCACAAGCAACTTAACCAGGAATGAATCATGTTTTCATATGTAAAAAAAAATTATGAGTATTCTAAAAAACTAATATATAGCAATATAGGGAATATATTCGTTATTTAGAATATTCGCCTTTTTTTTCCCAGTCTGTACAGTTATTCGCATACTCCTCCCCGACAAGTGTCCCCGTCGTATTAAAATAAATACTATAGCACTATATTAGCTAAATTGCAGTCTATATGTGTATTTTACAAATATTCACTATATTGCTATAACTTGGTTTTTAGAATATGGCAACTATGACGAATATTCAAAAAAAACTAAGTTAAAGCAATATAGCGAATATATTAGTTATTTAGAATACTTTTTTTTCAATCTGTACTGTTATTCCACTTTGGCATACTCCTCCCCGACAAGCCTTCCTGTCACCATGGGAACGTCTGTGGGTTAGAAAATACCATCGGATCTGAGTTTTCCCTGAGATTGTGAAAACTTTGATCTGATGGTATATTCTAACCCACAGGCATTCCCATGGTGACAGGAAGGCTTGTCGGGGAGGAGTATGCCAAAGTGGAATAACAGTACAGATTGAAAAAAAAAGACAAATATTCAAAATAACTAATATATTCGCTATATTGCTTTAACTTAGTTTTTTAAAATATTCGTCATAGTTGCCATATTCTAAAAAACTAAGTTATAGCAATATAGCGATATGCGTTCAGGGTGCATTGCGGGAAACCCGCGCGAGTAGGCACGCAATTGCAGTCAGTTTTGTCTGCGATTGCGTTCCGATGTTCAGTTTTTTCCACGCAAGTGAAATACGTTTTGCAAGCGCGTGAGAAAAAACTGAATGTGGTACCCAGACCCAAACCTGGACTTATTCACTGAAGTTCAGGTTTGGGTTAGGTGTTCTGTAGATTTTATTATTTTCCATTAAAACATGGTTATAATGAAAAATAATAGCATTCTTTAATACAGAGTGCTAAGTAAAATGTCAATTGAGGGTTAAAAAATAATAAAATCATTACTCACCTCATCCACTTGATCACGCAGCCAGGATCCTCTTCTTTGTTCTTCTTGAAGGACCTGCAAAAGGACTTTCGCTGACGTCATGAACTTTTGCACGATATTCTAATTTTTCGAGTTTCACCTGTATAACTTGTATTTGATTAATTTAAACCTCTGTATATTGTAGTCATAGGAGTCCAGTGGGTTGTCCTACCAGAGATGTAAAGCTTTCTCTGCAAGGCTGTGCATACAGAGATAATTTTCAATAATCAAGGGGTCTAGATGCTGCATTCAATACCGACAGTGGCATCTGAGCAGTTAGACAATGGATGGTGTCTCATCAGTTGAAATGTAACCCTAGGGACTTTTAAAGTGAAAATTATACAATTCTGTGTATTTATCCTTAAACACATTAATGAAAGAAAAAATCCTCATGCAGCTCTGCAGATGTAAATTTAAAATGTTACATGGGCAATAAAGGGTTACTTTGAAAATGTACCCAATTGAAGTCAATGGGGACCCGAACTTCACTTTATTATTTTCCGTTATAACATAGTTGTAACAGAAAATAAAAGCATTCTTAAGACAGAATGAAAAAGAATATAGACATTTAGGGGTTAAAATACTGCTCACCTCATCAGCAGCAGTCTCTTCTATCTTAATTCAGTAGGACCTGCCAAAGGTCCTGTGATGACGTCACCTCACTCACCACGTGAGAAAGCGCAGTGACGTCATTGAGCACATCGCAGGTCCTTTGGCAGTTCCTGCTGAATGAAAATAAAAGAGACTGCTGCAGTGTGATCAAGTGGAGGAGGTGAGTTTTTCTAACTCCTAAATGGCCATATTCTTTTGCAATCTGACTTAAGAATGGTATTATTTTCTGTTATAAACATTTTACATAGTAACATAGTAACATAGTACATAAGGCTGAAAAAATACATCTGTCCATCCAGTTCGGCCTGTCATCCTGCAGGTTGATCCAGAGGAAGGAAAAAAATAAAAAAAAAACCCTGTGAGGTAGAAGCCAATTTTCCCCACTTTAGGGGAATAAAAAATTCCTTCCCGACTCCAATCAGGCAATCAGAATAACTCCCTGGATCAACAATCTCTCTCTAGTAGCTATATCCTGTTATTTTATAACGGAAAATAATAAAATAACTCGAACACCGAACCCGAACACGGACTTCAGTTAAAAAGTCCTGGTTCAGGTCCAGCTTCGCTCATCCCTAATGATATACAGGTGAAACTCCAAAAATTCGAGTATCGCGCAAAGTTTATTTATTTCAGTAATGCAACTTTTTTTTTTATTCCTTTCATAATACAAAATTAAGATCAATGGATGTCGTATATCTGGACTTCTCCAAAGCATTTGACACTGTACCACATAAAAGGTTAGTATATAAAATGAGAATGCTTGGACTGAGAGAAAACGTCTGTATGTGGGTAAGTAACTGGCTCAGTGATAGAAAACAGAGGGTGGTTATTAACGGTACATACTCAGATTGGGTCACTGTCACTAGTGGGGTCAGTATTGGGCACTATTCTCTTCAATATATTTATTAATGATCTTGTAGAAGGCTTGCATAGTAAAGTATCAATTTTCGCAGATGACACTAAACTGTGTAAAGTAATTTACACTGATGAGGACAGTATACTACTACAGAGGGATCTGGATAGATTGGAGGCTTGGGCAGATAAGTGGCAGATGAGGTTTAACACTGATAAATGTAAAGTTATGCACATGGGAAGGAAAAATGCAAGTCACCAGTACATACTAAATGGTAAAACACTCGGTAATACTGACATGGAAAAGGATCTAGGAATTTTAATAAACAGCAAACTAAGCTGCAAAAACCAGTGTCAGGCAGCTGCTGCCAAGGCCAACAAGATAATGGGTTGCATCAGAAGGGGCATAGTCCTACCACTTTACAAATCGCTAGTCAGACCACACATGGAGTACTGTGTACAGTTCTGGGATCCTGTAAACAAGGCAGACATAGCAGAGCTGGAGAGGGTCCAGAGGAGGGCAACTAAAGTAATAACTGGAATGGGGCAACTACAGTACCCTGAAAGATTATCAAAATTAGGGTTATTCACTTTAGAAAAAAAATGACTGAGAGGAGATCTAATTAATATGTATAAATATATCAGGGGTCAGTACAGAGGTCTATCCCATCAGCTATTTATCCCTAGGACGGTGACTGTGACGAGGGGACATCCTCTGCGTCTGGAGGAAAGAAGGTTTGTACACAAACATAGAAGAGGATTCTTTACGGTAAGAGCAGTGAGACTATGGAACTCTCTGCCTGAGGAGGAGGTGATGGTGAGTACAATAAAGGAATTCAAGAGGGGCCTGGATGTATTTCTGGAGTGTAATAATATTACAGGCTATAGCTACTAGAGAGGGGTCGTTGATCCAGGGAGTTATTCTGATTGCCTGATTGGAGTCGGGAAGGAATTTTTTATTCCCCTAAAGTGGGGAAAATTGGCTTCTACCTCACAGGTTTTTTTTTTTTCCTTTCTCTGGATCAACTTGCAGGATAACAGGCCGAACTGGATGGACAGATGTCTTTTTTCGGCCTTATGTACTATGTTACTATGACAATACAAAAATCTGAGTTCATCAATACAAAAATTCTAATTCATCAATACACAATCTGCCAAGGCAATCACAGATATTATATTATAACTCACTATAAACAAGAACAATACAAAAAATGATGAATAGTCTGTTCTATTTCAGTAATGCAACCTAAAAAGGTGAAACTAACATATGAGATAGACTCATTACATACAAAGCGAGATATTTCAAGCCTTTATTTGTTATAATTTGGATGATTATGGCTTACATCTTATGAAAACCCCAAAGTTACAATCTCAGGTACCCTTTGCTCAGGTATGGATTAATTAGCTGACTAGAGTGTGACACTTTGAGCCTAGAATATTGAACCTTTTCACAAAATTCTAATTTTAAGTTGCATTAACACAACTGCTTTTAACTTGCATTACTGAAATAAATTAACTTTTGCACGATATTCTAATATTTCAAATTTCCCCTGTACATGATAAACTAAATGGTGCCATTAAACAATACAACTTGTCCTAGAAAAAACATGCTCTCATATGGCTGTGTAAACAGAAAAGTAGAAAAGTTATGGCTCTTGGAAGGAGGGGAGGAAAAATGAGAATTCGCTATGTCTTTAACCCCTTCAGGACCCTGCCATTTTTCACCTTAAGGACTTTATGTGGTAATAACTTTAAAACGCTTTTATTTATCCAAGCCATTCTGAAAATTGTTATCTCGTCACATATTGTACTGGGGAAGGGGGGGGGGGGGGGGTGTTAGAAGGCTTAGAAGTTTTGAAGCAAATCTTAAAATTTTTAAGAAAATTTCCAAAACCAATTTTTTAAGGACCAGTTCAGGTCTAAAGTCACTTTGTGAAGCTTACATAATAGAAACCACCCATACATCGTCCCATTTTAGAAACTACACCCCTCAAGGTATTCAAAACTGATTTTACAAACTTTGTTAACCCTTTAGTTGTTCCACAAAATTAAATGAAAACGTAGATGACATTTCAGATTTGGCAGATTTTCCATTTTAACAGCCAAACAAAACTTAATATTTATTACACTGATTCTGTAGTTTACAGAAACACCCCATTTGTGATATTAAACTGCTGTACGGGCACATGGCAGGGCGCAGAAGGAAAGGAGTGCCATGTGGTTTTTGGAGGGAAGATTTCATTGGGATAATTTTAGGTTGCAATGTCACATTTGAAGACCCCCTGATTAGTAGAAGCTCCAAAAAAGTGACCCTATTTTGGAAACTACGGAATAAGGTGGCAGTTTTGTTGCTACTATTTTAGGGTACATTTGATTTTGTTTTGCTCTATATTACACTTTTTGTGAGGTAAGGTAACAAAAAATTGCTGTTTTGGCACCGTTTTTTTTTGTTTTGTTTTTTATAGTGTTTATCTGACAGGTTAGATCATGTGCTATTTTTATAGATCAGGTTGTTACAGATGCAACAATACAAAATTTTTGGTTGTTTGTTTCAGTTTTACATAATAAAGCCTTTTTGAAAAATATGTCTCCATATTCTGAAAGCCATAGTTTTTTTAACTTTTTTGGGTGACTGTCTTATGTAGGGTCTCATTTTTTGCAGAATGAGCTGACGGTTTGATTAGTACTATATTAGGGTGCATATGACTTTTTGATTCCTTGGTATTACACTTTTTGTGATGTAAGGTGACAAAAAATGTGTTTTTTTTTTACACAGTTTTTATTTTTTTATTTTTACAGTGTTCACCTTAAGGGTTAGATCAAGTGATATTTTAATAGACCTGGTTGTTATTATGGACACGGCAATACCTAATATGTCTACTTTTTTTTTATTTATTTTTTTTACTTTTAACACAATAAAAGCATTTATTGTCTTCATAGTCTGAGAGCCATAGTTTTTTTTTATTTTTTAGCTGATTGTTTTATGTATGGGCTCATTTTTTGCGGTTGCCGGTTTGATTGGTACTATTTTGGGGGGGCATGCGCCTTTTTGATCGCTTGGTGTTGCACTTTTTGTGACAAAAAATTTATTGTTTTAGCAGTTTTTATTTTATTTTTTCTACGGTGTTTAGGCGAGGGGGTGGATCATGTGATATTTTTTATAGAGCTGGTTGTTACGGAAGCGGCAATACCCAATATGTCTGGTTTTATTTTTTTTTACAATGTTACGGGTTTTATTTTGGGAAATTTTTTTTTTTTATTAAATTAAAAAAATATAAAAAAACACTTTTTTTTACCTTTTTTTTTTACTTTTTATTTTTGTCCCACTATGGAACTTGAACTTCTGGGGTCTGATCCCCTCTGCAATTCATCCTGCTTGTATGCTGACAGCCTGCTTGTGAGACCAAGCCTAAGGGCTGGATCTCACAGGTTTCCGTAGAAGGCAAGCCCCGATGCCTATTCTCTGCCATTGGGTCCCTGCCACTGCACCGCAGTGACCGGATTGAGATGCAGAGGGCACTCGTACCCTCCTCAAACCCTCTGCATACAAGGGGCTAGTGCACTGGCATCGTTGTTTTCACCGATGCCGGTGTATGCAGCAAGGGCCAGGCTGTCAGTGACTGCCGGGTCCGTGCCACTGATCAGGCGGACGCAGCTCCTGCACCCACCCGATCAGCCCACCGTACATGTACGGCGCTGGTCTTTAAGTGAAGACCAGCACCATACATGTACAGGTTAAGGAGCAAGCCTTTTTTTGTTTGTTTTTGCTTCATTGCATTCCAAGAGTCCTTCTATCATCATTCAGCCGGATCTGCGCTGACTTCACCGCGCTCATCATATGGTGAGCGCAATGACGTCAACGAAGGTCATTCAAGAAGAACAAAGAAGAGGATCCCGGCTGTGCGATCAAGTGGATGAGGTAAGTAATGTTTTTATTATTTTTTAACCCTCAATTGACATTTGACTTTGCATTCTGTATTAAAGAATGCTATTATTTTGCATTATAACCATGTTATAATGGAAAATAATAAAATCTACAGAACACCAAACCCAAACCCGAACTTCAGTGAAGAAGTCCGGGTTCGGGTCTGGGTACCACATTCAGTTTTTTTCTCACGTGTCTGCAAAACGCATTGCCCTTGCGCAAAAAAAACTGAGCAAGGGAATGCAATCATAGCCAAAACTGACTGAAATTGCGTGCCTACTCACGCGGGTTTCCCGCAATGCACTCTGAACGCATCCGGCCACCTGCGACGCCCGTGTGAAAGAGGCCTTACTTTTCACACAGCTATGTATAAATCAATAGTATAGGTGAATGAACTTATCAGAGAAAAATTCTTATTTCTGCTCTTATAAGCCTCCCCACACACACATCCTAAATTTGTGAGACCATGATGGAAAGTAAGCTCATTGAAAAATCACATTACAAGCTTCCATTGAAGTGGAGAGGGGAGGAGGAGTGACTTGTAGTGAGAGAGAAGCAGAAAGAGACACATGCTGCTACAGCTAATAGCGTTATATATTATCCCAAGTGCTTTATGCACATCAGTACTGCTCAGTACTTCTCTATAATGTCCTATTTGGTGGGTTTGCTAGGAATCAGTATCTCCTGATTATGTGGTCCTGGTCCAATGTGGTTGGGTTGCTAGAAATCTGAATCTCCTGATTTCTGCATGTGAACTAATGGGAGCCATTGTAACAGCTAGTCTCCGACCACCACTAGTCTCCACTCAAGGGGGAAACCTCATGATTAGAAATGGAGCCTGCAGAGGGGTGACTGCTAAAAATTCCAAGATACAAGTCATACACTGGTCAGAAATAGGGCAGCTTATTCTGCAAAGTTATATGAAAATGTAGGTATATTTTAAATGTGTAGAGAGTTTGAACAGAGTTGGATGAGGTTGATAATTTAGGAAAGCTGCTCTTCCCTTTAATAGTAATATCATGACAATAAATTGGAGTTCGTTCTTTTAAAGCTTCAGTGACTTGTCTCCATAGCCTCTTCATGACCTCTTCTAACAACAGTTCTCTTAAATAGATTTATCTGAACTTTGTTGAAACATTTCTTACTACTCTCCTGTAAGCTATACTTAGGTCTTATAGGGGATAAAAATTGATTTCCTGAGAGATTGGAGTGAAGCAATTTGGTAAGATTATCCTTGTTTCTCAGACATTCTACCCTACAGGAAAATCCTAGTGTAACATAACTACTAATGTTGGTGTCAGTTATTTGGAAACATGACCAAGTAGAAAGTTCACATTGACAATATCAGGAGGCAAACTCCTATGCAATGCTTTTCTTTTTGTGGTATTTCTTCAGATGATACAATGAACATTTTGATCTAAATACAGTGGAACATCAGTTTAATTCTTTATAAATCCAAATATGGTAAATGGTCTGGAGCAGGGTGGGCCCGCGGGGACAAGGTATTTTGATGTCTTAAGCATATTGCAGCCTTCCCAAATCAATTTAAAATGACTTTACTTTCTAATAAGGAAATTTCAATATATTTTAAAAGAAGCAATTACGGGTAAGAAAGATGTAAATCCAGTGACTCATTGGCAATGTCTCCACTGATTTGAATTGTTCACTTTCCTTTCGTTCCCTATTTGGTCCAGATGATTTGTCGTGAAGACTGCAGAGTTTACTGCGCAGGCATCTTTGGCCAGGAGTGTGTAGCCACATCTGCCATTTAAGAAGACACCAGTGTTACTAAATATCACATAGTAGATGGGGCCTGTTACAGATTTTGCATTCAGACCCAGGAGATTCAGGCTATACTTCTGACTTTGTCTCATTCTTCTGCCCTCCATTCCCACCCTCTATAACAAAGAACACCGTATCCAGCTGTCCCCTTTAACACTGCCATCCTGTAGCTTCCAGCTGCTGTCCCATGTGCCTACATTACTGTACTGACAGTTTTGCCCAATGAAGTGGTTATAGGGGTCGTAGCGGTCGCATTTGCGACTGGACCCCTAAGCCAGGGGGGGCCAACTTGCCACTGGTGCACCGCCAATTACCATATTAACAACTATTTGCATTTGGAATCTGTTGCTGTCAACTCTCAAGATGAGATCCAAAGAACTGTTACTATCAGTGAAGCAAGCCATCATTAGGCTGAAAAAACTAAACAAACCCATCATAGAGATAGCAAAAACATTAGGAGTGGCCAAAACAACAGTTTGGAACATTCTTAAAAAGAAAGAACGCACCGGTGAGCTCAGCAACACCAAAAGACCCGGAAGACCATGGACAACTGTGGTGGATGACCGAAGAATTATTTCCCTGGTGAAGAAAACACCCTTCACAACAGTTGGCCAGATCAAGAACACTCTCCAGGAGGTAGGTGTATGTGTGTCAAAGTCAACAATCAAGAGAAGACTTCACCACAGTGAATACAGAGGGTTCACCACAAGATGTAAACCATTGGTGAGCCAGATTAGAGATTGCCAAACAACATCTAAAAAAGCCTTTACAGTTCTGGAACAACATCCTATGGACAGATGAGACCAAGATCAACTTGTACCAGAGTGATGGGAAGAGAAGAGTATGGAGAAGGAAAGGAACTGCTCATGATCCTAAGCATACCACCTCATCAGTGAAGCATGGTGGTGGTAGTGTCATGGCGTGGGCATGCATGGCTGCCAATGGAACTGGTTCTCTTGTATTTATTGATGATGTGACTGCTGACAAAAGCAGCAGGATGAATTCTGTGAATTCTGAAGTGTTTCGGGAAATATTATCTGCTCATATTCAGCCAAATGCTTCAGAACTCATTGGACGGCGCTCATTGGACAATGACCCAAAGCATACTGCAAAAGCAACCAAAGAGTTTTTTAAGGAAAAGAAGTGGAATGTTATGCAATGGCCAAGTCAATCCCCTGACCTGAATCCGATTAAACATGCATTTCACTTGTTGAAGACAAAACTGAAGGGAAAATGCCCCAAGAACAAGCAGGAACTTAAGACAGTTGCAGTAGAGGCCTGGCAGAGCATCACCAGGGATGAAACCCAGCATCCGGTGATGTCTATGCGTTCCAGACTTTAGGCTGTAATTGACTGCAAAGGATTTGCAAAAAAGTGTTAAAAAGTGAAATTTTGATTTACGATTATTATTTTGTCCCATTACTTTTGGTCCCTTAACAAGTGGTAGACACATATGCAAACTGTTGTAATTCCTACACCGTTCACCTGATTTGAATGTTAATACCCTCAAATTAAAGCTGACAGTCTGCAGTTAAAGCACATCTTGTTTGTTTCATTTAAAATCCATTGTGGTGGTGTATAGAGCCAAAAATGTTAGAATTGTGTCGATGTCCCAATATTTATGAATCTGACTGTATAATGTGCCTGGTTCACCAGCAGGTGGCAGCATATATGGCAGAGTTATCCTTAGATAGAATGGACCCCTTTGGTCAGAAGTGGGCCAGTCCTGCTTGCTACCAGAAGGAGGTGTGGCAGTTCTAGTTTGTGCTGGTTAAGACTCCATGTTGGAGCTGCCAGGATTCTAACCTATTCCTTGGCTGAAGATAAGTCTGACTAAAAAGTGAAGTGCAGCATAAAGAAGAAGCCAAGTTACCAAGTCAGCTTGTCAGTACAGCAGAGTGAGAGAAGGATATAGCAAAGTTTTTGCCTTTTTTCTTTTTCTATTGATACAAAATAAAAAACTTATACAAACCATTATATTTTTATTCAGAGTTACAATATAAAATTGTTATTGTTCCTAATTCCCAATTGGGAATGATATAGTAAAGTTGAGTTTGCCTGCCAGTGTAATGCTAAAGCCTGCTGGAACCAAGACATGTAAACAGTTTGAAGAAACATTTATTCAAAGTAAAGCTGCCATTGAACTTCATCTCAAGGTCTGGACTCAAGTTATTTCTTCAAATCCCTCAATTATTCCCCCTATTTATTGCTTCGGAGCCAAAGACTGGGGCCCAGCCGTATCCAGGTAGGAGCACCGTGACACACATAAAGAGATATTTAGCCGCACCACTCGGCTTTCCTACACCTAGGATGTGCGTTATAGGAGAGCTCTGGGGGTGGCCGCTCGTTGCATGAGAACCATGTTCTTTAAAGGGGATATCTCACTTGAGCAAGTGGCATTTATCATGTTGAGAAAGTTCATACAAGGCACTTACTAATGTATTGTGATTGTCCATATTGCTTCATTTGCTTGGTGGTTTCATTTTTCCATCACATTATACACTGATCGTTTCCATGGTTACAGACCACCCTGTAATCCATCAGTGGTGGTCGTGCTTGCACACTATAGGAAAAAGCGTCAGCCTCTCTGTTGGCCAGGACCATGGGAGCTCTTATAGGCTAGTGCTTTTTCCTATATTGTGCAAGCACAACCACCACTGATGGATTGCAGGGTGTTCTGTAACCATGGAAGTGATCAGTGTATAATGTTTTGGAAAAATGAATCCAGCCAGCAAAGGAAGTAATATGGACAATCACAATACATTAGTAAGTGCCTTGTATTAACTTTCTCTACATGATAAATGCCACTTACTGAAGTGAGACAACACTTTTATGGCTATCTGTTATGAGTGAGGGAATATGGAGTGGACACTAAGAGTAATATGACTGTCCTATTGTAAGACTGCCTACTTGACATATCTTAGAAGGAATGTGTCAGTGCACAGAGCACTTGAGAGCAAAGTCTGTAAAAAATGCTTTTTTACATGCAGGAGCCAGCCTTTTTTTCTCCAAGCCTGTTTCAAAGCTTCTACAGTTATGAAGTGTGCAATAAACATATTTTCCAGCATCACTGGCAGCATTAGTTTTGCTGCAGACATCGTGTAAGTGAGCCTTTTTTTTCCTCCAAAAACATCTTGTAAAGTTAATAAGTGTACTAATAATTGTATTTTTTAGCATCACCAGGAGCGTATATTTTGCAGCAGACTTTGCTCAATAATGCATTTATCAGGGTGCTGAGGAGACTGGTGGTGGCTGTGGCGACAATAAAGAACATAGGCAATATACAGCCAGAACATAAAAAAAAAAAGCCAGGGTCAGATCTGCTTCTACTGTGTTCAGCTAGAGAACTGGTAATGCTGCTGATACTATGGCTGCAAGGTCAAAACATGCCAGACTTAAGGCAAGCTCAGCTGTTACTAGCTCTGTGCGAGTATTTCCCATATGGCAGTTTTTCTCAACAGTGCCGGCAGACAAAACCACTGCCATGTGCAAGATCTGCAGGATGAAAATAAGCTATGGGCATTCAAACACAAACATAGGCACCACAGCTCTATTACAGCACATGAGGCGGCATTACCAGATCCAGTGGGAAAATACTGGCCAGCTATGGAAAATAGAGTGTCTGCCTTCTCCTTATCTTCTTTATGGCTGCCAGGCTGCATCCACAAGCAGTACTGTGTCCTTGTCATCATCAGTTGCCCATTATTCCACTCAGACTACTCCACCTCCTCATCGTTCGCTCCATCGTCAGTAATCCATAACCGAATATGGGGCAAGGAAACAACCATATGACCCAGTAATCTGCATGTGTGCAAACTAAACTCAAACCTGGAAAAGTTGCTGGTGGCGTCGTCACTGCTGTACCACTTAGTGGATTCAATATGGACATATAATGTATTTTGTTACAAGTATTATAACCAACCATTTTGATGTCCTAAGAGCATATCTGTCATTACCTGTGGTGTGTTTTCAGGAGACTTTTGTGGCAGCATTTGGACCCCTAGATGGAGTGCAGTGTGAGCGCTTTAAATAGTCCACAGTGTATGTGAGGCTGAAAGTGGCATCATGATTGTGCATGGACATGACATCACTGACATGAGTGCCGAAGCAGTGGGAAGAAAGGAACTGTGGGCATCTGTAATTCACGTGTCCAGGTTTACTGCATAGGGAGAATGCTGTCACGCTCGTGTGTGGGAGGAAAACACCACACCAAGCATAGGAGGGGAAGGGGATACCGGAATAAGGCTTGGAAACTAGGGAAGGAAGATGGACACCTCCTAGAGCAGTGATAGGCAAACTGCGGCTCTCCAGCTGTTGCAGAACTACAACTCCCAGCAGGCAAAGACTGCCTACAGCTTTCAGCCTACAGCAGGGCATGGTGGGAGTTGTAGTTTTGCAACAGCTGGAGAGCCGCAGTTTGCCTATCAGTGTCCTAGAGAAAGCCCTAACTCCAGTCCTGACAGACTATCAGTATGAACAGGCCCCAAAGGTAGGCAAGTTCATACACCGGATGCCTAGAATACTATCTCACCCTATAGGACCCTGGAACTAATGTCAGGACTGAGTCTACTAGTTCCTCCAAAGGGAAGGATAAACAGGAGTCTCTCTGAAGCCTTATGGCAAACAAAAGGGAAAGGCAACACACACATATATCAAAACAAAATACAAAAGGGAATGGGAACACTTATCTTTGAAGGGGTTGTCTGATAGGCAGCAATATATAACTAAGCTAAGCAAGTTTTATGCAAAAAAAAATAATAATATTTCCTCATTTCCCTGATTCTCTTCTGGCCCTTTGTTTACATGCAATAAAAACAACCTCTGCCCCTCCCCCTGCTCTGCTAAGGGAGTGAATACAAGAGCTGTCCTGAGTGCCATGTCTGCCTGCAGCATGTTGTATGTATAGAACTATAAGTCCCACCTGTATAATGACACTGCTAATACACACAGGATCTTCCCCCTACCTTCTTATGCAATGATCTCTCTAGTCCTTCAGCTCCTGTGCCCAGAATTGTCACTGCTGCAGATACCCAGTGTGTGCAGTTGAAGGGGTTAAGAATCCTAGGACAGAGCAGGCAGTGAATGGGGCGTGGCCAGCACAGTTATGTCTCATTTACAGGCTTGTAAACGAAGTTTATCAGAGCAGGGAGAGAAGCTGACATCACAGGTCATATGACCCTCAGTGAAATCTGAGAAGCCAGCCACTGGAGATAAAGTGAGTTAATTGGAAAGCTGTTATATTTGCCCAGTTAGGAACATAGAAAGAACAAAAAAATAACTCGGACAACCCCTTTAATGAAGCTTTGGTAGCACCAGGAACTCAGCCGAGAACCAAACACAAGCTAACCACAAGTCCAACAGAAGCTATAAACCACATAGCATAGTGGGAGAAATAACAATAAATAGAGAAGGTTAAATGAGCACAATAGCAACACCTTGGGATAGAAGGTGTGGCAAGTACCAGAAACAACACAGACATCATTTGATCCAAAAGGAAAACATGTCAGATCAAACTACGTGTTGCCAGTCTCACAGATCTCCTGCCACCTGTCGCGGAAACGTCCATGACACATGCACAGTGGGGACCAGGTTTACTATGGGCAAAAGTATGGCCAAAATTAAGAACTGTGGAAAAATATATGTATTTAATTCTGTATATAAAGCTCTAAGTATGGGCAATCATAATTTAAATTTATGCAGTGATATTTAGTCTTTTAAGAGTTGTGCCGCTATCAAGCCACAAGGGCATTTTAATATATAAACGTGTAGAAACCATGGATATTGTAGCGGTGACTGCTGTATGGTTGCACAACATAGTGTCCTTGAATGATGCCTGGGCATTGTGCACGTCCTAAACAAGGGAAGGTCCCTTTCTTAAGAGTCTGGAGGAGTTGCATATTTTTTTTTACTAAAACTGCCAACATTGGCTTTCACCAGTTTGTCACGCAAGTTTTTAGTTCTTTTGTAACAGGAAAGTGGAGGAGAACTGAATTCCCACACCAGGTGCTTATTCACCTTCTCCACGTCCTCCTCAATGGACAACAGAAACAGGACAGAGCATTGCTTCCACTCCCCCTCCCTCTTTTCATAAATGTAAACTTTAGCATTACCATTCTGTCTGGGTGCTAGAAGCCAGACTTCAGATAAGTTGCTAATCTACATCAAGCTGTAAATTTTCCACTGGATGTCTCTCTGCCAGTGGTGTATCTTGGTTTTGTGCTGCCCTAGGCGAGATTAAACTCGAGAACCCCCCTAATATAAATTGGACCCACCCCTTCCTGTCACGGCCAAACCCCTTCCTCTGTAAACCCAACCCCTTCCTCTTTAGGCTCCACCCTTTCCTGTTTTGCATAACAATATTAAGAAATTTATTGTGATAACGATATATATCGCGATAAATACCCGTTTAAAAGAAAAGAAAAAAAAAACGGAGACGTTATACTGTATGGGGGCAGCCTCAAGGAGACGTTATACTGTATGGGGCAGCCTCAAGGAGACGTTATACTGTATGGGGGCAGCATCAAGGAGACGTTATACTGTATGGGGGCAGCATCAAGGAGACGTTATACTGTATGGGGGCAGCCTCAAGGAGATGTTATACTGTATGGGGGAAGCCTCAAGGAAACAATATACTGTATGGGGGTGGGGGCAGCCACAAGGAGACATTATACATACTGTATTGGGGCAGACATAAGGAGACGTTATACTGTATGGGGGGCGGGGGCCGGGGCAGTCGCAAGGAGACACTAAACTGTATGGGGGCTGCCACAAGCAAATAGTGCACTCTGCACTGTGTTATAAATAAAGGTGGTATGTGTGTCAGACTGTCTATGGTGGCCCTGGCCTCTCCTTGAGGCTGCCCTATACAGTCTGTATGGGGCAGCCTCAAGGAGAGGCCAGGGCCATAATAGACAGTCTGACATACCACCTTTATTTACGAGTCTCACTCTCACAGTGCACTATTTGCTTTTTAACTCTCGTCTCACTCACTCCTGTTCCTCTGCCTGGACTGGACCTGGACATTCCTCGCAGGGCAGGCCAGGAGTCAGGCGAAGTGGCCAACTGTGTTCTGTGCCTGTCTGTGTGAGGAGGGAGGTATGTAGACTTTTCCCTTGGCTGCCGCTTGTGTTGTGAATATTCCGGCCCACTGCGCATGCGCGAAAAAGATGGCTCAGCGCAGGCGCAGTAGTTGAAAATTCCGGAACACCTAAGGCCGGGAGGAAGTCAGGAGGACTCGGGAGGAGGGTCCCTGCTTCACTATGCGGCACCGGCGATGCCGCTCGCATAGTGAAGGATCGGCAAGCAGCGGACAAAGGGGAAAAAAAGTTTGGCACATTTTACTATCACTAGGCAAACAAGGCATTTTGCCGCTCCATTGGCAAGTGCTGCCCTAGGCAAATGCCTTGTTTGCCTCGTGATAGATACGCTTCTGCTCTCTGCCAACTACAGCTGGTTAACTTGGTCAGCAACAATGGCAGGAACATTGTGGCTGTGCTGCATTGGTGGAAATAACATATGCTCCCTGCATGGCACATGAAATAAATTTGGTGACATAACACTTTTTATAAAGATAGTGTATGCATTGCATGGTTTTTCACTCGCTGGAATTTCACCTTGTATATGCAGAAGTATCTGTATGAGTACCACAGTCAATGATTACATCATGTACATGAACACAACAGCAGGGTGTATGTGTTTTTTTTGAGCTCAGGCAGAGGCAGCTTATCAGGGACATGTGTTGCATACCCTGGCCCTTCAAAGAGGTCATCAGATTTGTGAGCAAATGCTCATGCTGATGTGACAAGAGATAGTGGAAGAACAGCTTCCACATTTTGCTCACATCCCTATAACTTTTTTGGGGCCCTGCACAGATGAAGTTGAATAGAGCAGAAAGTGGAGGAAGAGCTATGAGAGGAGGAGGAGTTGGTGGTTCAGAAAGACATGAAGTTTTCCCAGGCACAGTTGAGGAATGAGGCTGAAACTCATTATGATAACTATGCTGCTGCTGCTGATGACGATTGATGATGATAACTCTGGCCACGGCCAACCATCACAGTGAGTATTGGAGCCTGAATGAACTGGGTCCTCAGTCATGTTGGCAAGCTTAGCAGGCATTATCATCAAGCGGAGTGATGACTATGGGATAGCCATGCTTTTAGACCCTGCTATCAAACCAAAATGGGGGAATGTTTTCAGAAGGGAAGCAAAATTGTTGTATTACCAGAATATGCTCTGTACACAGATTTCCACAACCTCATGCCATGCAGGTGCCTTTGGCATGTTTGATCAGGAGTTTCCTCTCCATCCCCACTGAGTCACAACAAGTAGCAAAAGCCGCTTTAGTACCAGCAGCCATCATTTCAGTTAGCTGAACATGATGGAACAGTTTCTTCAAGTGTCGTGTCAACTTGACGCAGAGCAAATGGATATGCACAGACTGAACAAACAGGTTCAGTCGTAGATGGACTGTGCCCAGTCCTCCAGCACATACACTGTTTCCTGACTCCATGGACTTCTAGGAAGACAGATTGGACTGCTGCTGCTACCCTACTGCTACTCCTACACAGTCGCACATCTAATGCCTTGTCTGTTAGGTGCCATACTGTACTGCTCTGCCACAACTACTACTACCCTTGCAGAGCTACACATCTCCTTGTCCCTCAGGTTTCATACTGTACTGCTGCTGCTCTAAAAAAAAGGGAGACTCTTGGAGTATACAGTAGATAATGTAGTAGGTGTTACCTGCAACACTGTATAGCATCACAGATGACACAGTGATAGCCTTTACAGTACAAGTAATATAAAAGGTGCTACCTAGAATTAAGCTGAGTAAGGGGGGGGGGGGGGACTTCCCCTACCACTCAATGAGGCCTTTGTCAAGCAAAGCAATAGTGTCACACATGCGTATAGATATACACAAAATTGGTCACATGATACATAAGTGACCACATGGTGCATCAAAGTAATTAATCACATGATTAATACACAATCTAAAAATCCAAAAAGTACAAAATAAATACATGATTGTCATGAATATATAGAAGACCGATGTGAATATGAACAGCAATATTTAAAATAGGCACATCCTAACAACATTCGGTATGTGAATAGCTATACAATAATAAAGTGCAAGTGCTTAGTACTAGTGAAGGGTTAAAAGATTAGGTCAAGCCAGTTAATACACAGCTGACCTATATTCCATAGTTACATATCACAAAAACAGCATACCATTGGTGGTTCAGTGTGTCCGCATGTAGTTGGTGTTCCCCTGTGCTCACCGCGCAAGTGCGGGGCCAGACAGTCAACCCCACCCCCCTCGGGCACGAGCGGCACTCCTCCCAGCTGCCGCCCACGTGACCGGGGGCGTGCTGAAGAAGAACGCGTTACCCGCAGCAGAGTGAGAGAGGGGCAGACCATGTGACCCCCACCTAGGCCAATCAACATCAGAGGCGTGTGTAAACACCATAGTAACCCCGTAGTTTGTTTACCTACAGGCATAAGATAGCAATTATGTAATAATACAGGGCATCAGTGGAACCATTTGGTCAGAAAACCAAGCAATCAATGGTAGTATAAATTAAATAGTGTATCTATAAACCACATACGGGTGATGTCCCAAAATGCCACGGAGGCATCCAATGAAGGTGACTCCGCGGCAGACTAATGCAGTGTGTCAGTAAACACGTCAGTGTCAAGCGGCACACCGCAATGGAGCACTGCCCATACCCTTCAAACAACCCACATAGTACAATGAAATTGGAGATCAAAAGTGACTGCCCAACGACTGGATACTGCCGTGTTAAATGTGCAGCACGGGACTATCTATATCCTAGGTCAATGTTGTGGTGGCCAGTTTCTGGTGTGCACTGGGGATGGCACTATTTTGGTCCAATGTGATATCATAAAATAATTAAATAATGTCATAGCCAGACCCTTATTTATGATATTTAAGGACTCTATATTGACAGGGAGTGTTCCACAGGATTGGCACGTAGCAAATGTGGTGCCAATATTCAATTCAGTTTCTATGACTAGGTATGTTCTAGACTTGACAGCGGCGAATCAATGAATGTTGTATATCTGGACTTCTCCAAAGCATTTGACCCTGTACCACATGAAAGGTTAGTATATACAATGAGAATTCTTGAACTGAGAGAAAAAGTCTGTATCTCGGTAAGTAACTGGCTCAGTGATAGAAAACAGAGGGTGGTTATTAATGGTACACACTCAGATTGGGTCACTGTCACTAGTGGGGTACCACAGGGGCCATTATTGGGCATATATTATTAATGATCTTGTAGAAGGCTTGCACAGTAAAATATACACTTTTACTGATGACACTAAACTATGTAAAGTAATTAACACGGAAGAGGATGATATACTGCTACAGCGGGATCTGGATTGATTGGAGGCTTGGGCAGATAAGTGGCAGATGAGGTTTAACGCTGACAAATGTAAGGTTATAAGCATGGGAAGGAATAATGCAAGTCACCAGTACATACTAAATAGGTAAAACACTGGGTAACACTGATATGGAAAAGGACCTAGGAATTTTAGTGAACAGCAAACTAAGCTGCTGCTGCCAAGGCCAATACGATAATGGGCTGCATCAAAAGGGCATAGATGCCCGTGATAAGATCATAGTCCTACCACTTTACAAATCACTGGTCAGACCACATGTGGAGTACTGTGTACAGTTCTGGTCTCCTGTAAACAAGGCAGACATAGGAGAGCTGGAGAGGGTTCAGAGGAGGGCAACTAAAGTAATAACTGGAATTGGGGGACTATAGTACCCTGAAAGATTATCAACATTAGGGTTATTCGGCAGTATCCGGCAGGAAATAATCTCCCAGTCCCCAAATAATTTCAATCCTCCTCCCTCAAATTCCTACACATGCTCTCTCTCCTTTAACAGAGGAAGAAGTTTCCAGGCTTCTCTCTTCTTCTCAACCCACGACCTGTAGCAGTGATCCTATTCCATCACACCTCCTCCAGTCCCTCTCCCCTGCTGTCATCACTCACCTAACTGCAATTTTTAACCTCTCTCTCTCTTCTGGTATCTTTCCCTACTCTTTCAAACACTCTATTATAACCCCAATACTAAAGAAACCATCTCTTGACCCGACCTGTGCTGCTAACTACCGACCTGTTTCTAACCTCCCCTTCATCTCTAAACTCCTTGAACGTCTTGTCTACTCTCGCTTAATAAGCTATCTCTCTGCAAACTCTCTTCTTGACCCCTTACAATCTGCCTTCCGCCCTCTTCACTCTACAGAAACTGCCCTTACTAAAGTGTCTAACGATCTCCTAACAGCATAAAGAAATGGTGACTATTCTCTACTGATTCTGTTGGATTCTGTGTTCGATACCATAGACCACAAATTCCTCTTCTCCATGCTCCACTCAATTGGCCTTAAGGACAATGCTCTCTCTTGGTTCTCTTCCTATCTCTCTGGCCGCTCCTTTAGTGTATCATTCGCTGGCTCTTCTTCTTCTTCTCCTCTTCCTCTTGATGTTGGAGTTCCTCAGGGCTCAGTACTAGGTCCTCTACTCTTCTCCCTCTATACAGCCCTCATCGAACAGACAATCAGTAGATTTGGCTTTCGATACCATCTCTATGCTGGCAACACCCAACTATACACTTCGTCCCCTGACATCACCCCTGCTTTACTCCAAACCACCAGTAATTTTCCATCAGCTGTCTCTAACATCATGTCCTCTCTGTATCTAAAACTGAACCTCTCGAAAACTGAACTTCTTGTTTTCCCCCATCTAATAACTCACCTAAACTTGATATTTCATTTTGGTTCTGCAGCACTATCATAACTCCTGTGCAACATGGCCGCTGTCTTGGGGCCACATTTGACTCCAATCTCTCCTTTGTTCCCCATATTCAATCACGTACACGCTCTTGTCGTCTGCACCTCAAGAATATCGCCAGAATCCGCCTGTCACGGATGGTGTTGCAGAAAGCTGGAACTTATAAATAAACATCCGATTGACTTGATCCCAAACTAAGGAGCATATGGGTGAGCCCTATAAAATCCCTAGAGCTCTCCCTGACTGCTATGCCAATGCAAAGGTCTTTATGGTAGACGATTGCATGTCCACGTACCTAATACTATGTGACACCTGAAAACCCTATAATAGTGAGGGGACATGACCACCGGCTCCCTGCATTTAATACGGACGGAGTCAGGGTCACCTAGAATCAAGCCAGCAAGGAAACAAAAATAATGGAAACAGACTTATCTGAGGAATCAGCAGAAGCAGGCTCCAGCAGTGAACAACTCATCCATGAAGAAGTATAAACTGCAAAGTGAGGCAGTATGGGAGGGAATATAAAGGGAGACAATTAGTGTAAATAGGTGACATCTGGGAGAAGGAAAGGAGATGACAAAGTGAAACCAAAACAAAGAACGTCATGCAAGAGGTAGAGAAGAACGTCTAACAGACCTTCTCACAGACCTGGCGGTGACACCGCCCTTTTCTTACAGTGGAAACTGCAAAAACTCTTGTTGTTGCCTTGATTCATTCTCGTCATGACTACTGCAACTCATTACTAATCGGTCTCCCTCTCACTAAACTTTCCCCCCTTCAGTCTGTTCTAAATGCTGCAGCCAGGCTCATCTATCCTTCCAACCTCTACACTGATGCTACTAGCCTGTGCCAGTCACTTCACTGGTTGCCCATCCACCACAGAATACAGTTCAAACTTCTCACCCTCACCCACAAAGCTCTCCACAGTGCTGCACACATCTCCTCCCTCATCTCCATCTACCACCCTACTCATACTCTCCGTTCTGTTAGCGACCTAAGATTAATAACCTCCATAATTCGTACCTTTCACTCCTGTCTTCAAGACTTTTTTCGAGCTGCACCTACTCTCTGGAATACTCTGCCCCGGAATACTAGGTCAATCCACATCTTTCTCCACCTTCAAACGTGCTATATAAATAAATATTATTATTTATTATATTATTATTCATTTTAGAAAAAAGACGACTGAGGGGAGATGTAATACCTATGTATAAATATATCAGGGGACAGTACAGAGATCTCTCCCATCGTCTATTTATCCCCAGGACTTTGACTGTGACGAGGGGACATCCTCTACGTCTGGAGGAAAGAAAGTTTGTACACAAACATAGGAGAGGATTCTTTACAGTAGGAGCAGTGAGACTATGGAACTCTCTGCCTGAGGTGGTGATGGTGAGTACAATAAAGGAATTCAAGAGGGGCCTGGATGTATTTCTGGAGTGTAATAATATTACAGACTATAGCTACTAGAGAGGGGTCGTTGATCCAGGGAGTTATTCTGATTGCCAGATTGGAGTCGGGAAGGAATCTTTTCCCCCTTAAGTTGAGGAAATTGCCTTCTACCTCACAGTTTTTTTTTTTGCCTTCCTCTGGATCAACTTGCAGGATAACAGGCCGAACTGGATGGACAAATGTCTTTTTTCGGCCTTATAAACTATCATAGGAAAAAGATCTCCAGCAGCTGGGGCATAATACTGTGGACTATAAACTAAGCTGCTGCAGAACCTCATATTACAAACCTTGTCTTCTGCAAAGCCGTTTTTAAAGAAGAGGGTGGATTAATTACTGAAGCTCGCACTTCTTCATATGATAGTGTTCTGACCCCGAATTTGGTGTGTGGGTACATAGTATACCTGATTATATGCAGTTCGGTTCATTAAGAATATGACCTACACTAAACACAAGCATTCCTTGGATTCCTTTGTTCATCCTAATGTTATGTCTATGGAATTGCATTTCACTTTGAACCTTTCTTTTGACAAATGGATAAAAATCCAAAATGCTGAATAGAGATTATTTTTGAGCAGCTGTTCCCCCAGCCTGTGCCGCACAACAACTGCTGCTGCCTAAAAATAATCTTTATTAAGAACAGTTAAGGAATCTGGTCATGTTCGACTGAAGGCAGCATTTCCTAGTGCCATGTAACACCCCTTTTTCCTGCAACTTCATACAATTAAGCGACCAATCTTACTTTGCCTGCTATCTGAACCCTATGGAAAGCTATTAAGAGACAAGATTGTGAGAGCCGCAGTGCTGCAGAATCAGAAGCAGCAGCATCACACCTCTAATCTGAAGGAATGAGCCTGCACACCAGTCATATTCCTCTCTTCCCAATGATGTAGGATTAATAGCCGGGCATAGCACATCTACTACACTGGCACGTGCAGTGTCTATGGTTGAAGGCACACGTAAAGGGCTACGGTGACTTCAGCAGACAGGTGAAAATGAATAGAAAGCCTCTTCGGTACCTTGGAATATAAGCTGCTCTCAATAAATAATGCATTGAGGGGTGAATCGGATACCTGATGGAGGAGTCTAAATAATGCACGTCTATACACAAGAGTTTTAGCAGCGCAGAATGCAGACAACTGTACCAAGGCTAACGGGCAAGATTCAAGAATGTCTCACTATCATTTTATCAAATGCTGTGAGTACTCTTTTCTCAAACTGTCATTTGGTTGCAATTGATTGTGTCGTGGCTCATGTATGTTTGATCATATTAGAATGATACAAGGGTTGGTGCACAGTGCTTGTTGAGACCAGCAGTGCTGGCTATGGGAGGCAAAATCTTTATGACCCTGCACTATACCGTCTGCTTGTAGTAACCGTAGCAAAATCTATCAATATACAGCATGCATGTAAAATGGCGTGGTCACGATGATTAGGAAAATACAACACTTTTAAGCTGATCTTTTCGGTACCCATTACTATATCTCTGTATTCCTTATCAGCTGCTGTCATTCGTGCAGAAAAATTAAAACAATGTTATAACACTTCCAAATAGCAATCAATGCAGCTTTTCAGGGATTGGGATAAAGCATGAAACCGTTTGTCCTGAGTGTTTTTTCTCAAGGTCATCCATAATTATATCCCTTCGAAAATTACAATTCTGGTTGAGAAATAAAGAGGAAGAGCTGATTGGGTAGATTCTCCCATTTTGAGGAATTTGCAATATGTATCGATGAGGATTTCCCGAATGATTTGTGTTATGATTGATGCTTTTACGTCTTGATGGCGTTTTCTGCTCTTGTCATAATTCATTTTAATGTGTTTTACTATTTTGAAATAATGAGGCTTCCCTTATGCATTTTGGAGCACTGGATTTGAAGGAAACAAGCGTTGTGGATTCAGATGCTACATAGTAAATCATGTCAGGATGAGAGGGAAGATAGTCTCAGCTTATATACCCAAACCTGCTTCAATAAATGGAAGTTTGTACCTCTGCTGTGATGGTGCACAAGCAATCATTATAATAGAGCATGGCTATTTTTCCTATTTATATTGATCATCTACAAATCTGTGCCACTGGAATGTGTGCTGTGTCAGTTGCTTTGAGAAGGAAAAATCCTTGATATTTGTGCTTAATATGGTATCTATAACATATTAGATGGATAATTCAATATTTGGAATGTGTGCTAGAACTAAAGCCCATTTTCCATAATCCTACTGAAACAGGTTGCATTGAGCACTTGACCACATGTAGGAATGTGGAGCCAACATTTTCCAATGACTTGTATATAGCAGTAAATGAAAATTCTGAGTATCGCACAAGCAAGTGCCCTAATCCTCTATCTAGGTACCTAAAAGTGGTATGTATACTGCAAACTATTACTGGTTGGTGTAGAAATAGGTAGGAGGTTTGAGAATTGTTCATGGCTATAGCTCTGTATGTTTACCACTAGATCCGTACAGTATTAAAATGTATGGGCTCCGATGAGCCAAAGTCAGTTATTCACAAAGTCGCACAAAACTTCATTGAATAACTTCGGCAGTTGATTTGTTAAGTGGAAAACCACTTTAAAACTTGGAACGAAACTCAGGTTCGGTTCCTAGGTACCAGTTGGTACCAGTAGTTTTCCACTTTAAAAATCAACTACCGAAGTTATTCAACGAAGTCTCGTTTGACTTCACTAATAACTAACTTCAGCTCATCGGAGCCCATACATTCTAATACTGTACAGAGACGGATCTCCGTACAGTATTATTCCGAAGTTTTGAATGAAGCGACATTGGATGTAGCATCCGAAGCTCGCTTTGCTCAACACTACTGTATTTACCACGTACAGACCACAAGTAACCAAAATTAGATTACTTTCTATACAATACCTACTGTCAATTGGAATGAAACATCAGAAATGTATTAGTTTTAAATATTCAGACATATTGTGGAGTGGGATTTAATCATGCCCTGCATTCTTCAAAAAGTCACAAAATAGGTCATGTCAGTTTAATTGCGCAAACAATTTTTCTACTCTTTGCATTTTTACACAACTCACTCCAGTTTTGAAAAATGAGTGGAAAGTAGGTGTGGTTACCTATGTTAGTTAGCTTCACTCCAGATCTTTTACTGCAGCTTTTTTAAAAGGTTGCCAAAGAATTCCAAACTCACTCCAGTAGCCAGGTGGTGTAAAAAGAAAAACTGTAGTAGCATTTCTAGACAAATATGTTAGGTTTAGAGATACTCCAAATTAATAAAACAACATATGTAATTTGATAGAGTTAACGCAAAGTACAACAATGCAGACTCAAGCAACACCGACTTCAAATATTAATGATAATTATTCCCCACTGTGTTCTTCTACATTTTTACCTGGAGATAATTTTACACCAGATTACAGGGAGACCTGTATGAGTTAGGAATCTCTCTATCACATACTGTATGTACTGACAAAAACGATTTGATTAGTCAAAGAGGATTTCCATCCAGAACTTTGTAGGGTGATGTCACATGAGTGATTCCTCTTTAAAGACAAAGACCAAATTAAAGGCAAAAAATCTACGCAGTTGTACAGAAACTTAGGAACACATTTATTAAAGGGGTTCTCCAAGAATTCAGAAAATGAAAATACTTAAATATTACTTTATTTATAAATATATTCCCAAATACCTTTCATTAGTTGTAATGGTTTGCTTTGTCTAGAGAGCAATCATTAGAAGAAATAAAATGGCCGCCGTCCTATTAGTATACACAGAACCTTTCCTAATCACACAGGAGGACAAGTTACTTCAATACACTAAGCTAAAGAGCTGCCTCATCCTCCTTTATGATCATGAATACAGTTTAATATGATCTTCAGTTGAATCTCTAGGAATGGAGTTCACGAGGAGATAAAGTATACAGAGGAGGGTGAGAGGGATGTGATAAATGAGCAGCAGCGCTTGTGTGTAGTCTCCATTACCAAAGTGTGTCCCATCAGTCCTCTCTGTACTTCATGTCTCCTCATGAACTCCAATGCTATAGAGATTCAACTAAAGATCTTATCATCTATATTCAGGATCATAATCACTGAAAAGCAGAGCAGAGAGGAGGATGAGGCAGCTCTTTACCTCAGTGTTATTAAGTAAACTTGTCCTCCTGTGTGATTAGGACAGGTTTTGTGTGTACTAATAAGACAGCAGCCATTTTGTTTTTCCTAATAATTGCTCCCTAAACAAAATCAGCTGTTAAAACTAATGAAAGGTATTTGGGAATATATTTATAATAAAGTAATATTTAAGTATTTTCATTTTCTAAATTCCCGGACAACCCCTTTAAGACCAGCGTTTTAGACTCCGGTCTTCATAAAGGCCCACAGCTGGTGGCCGAAGTTATGAAGAGGTGTAGGCCTTTCCATAACTTCAGCGCATCTAGCTTCCTTAGTGGTTACTGTTGCCTTTAAGAAGTCCAAAACGTGTAATATGCACAATCCCATAAGGTGAAGTTAAAGCTTAAACATTAGAAAGTTTAATACAACAAAGGACAGTGCTTCATACTTCTTTCTGGCTCTTATTTGCATCACCGAAGTCTCTCTCAAAACACAGTGTTACAGTACTTCACACAGTCCTAGCCATTTTACAGTTTCCACTGCCATCCCAATGGCAACATTGCCACTGAACTAGGCAATGACTCCAAACCATCCTTACAGGGTTATAATAGTTCTCACCACCCCTTTGTATGTGTGGGGATGTGGAGCAGTTTGAATGTCAGTCTGTTCGCCTAATGAAGTATCACAGGTAGTACTGTATATACTACTAGTGCTGTCTGCAAGTGGTTGGGTCTTTGGCTTTGCTTGGATTTGTACTGGGGGATCAAGGACACCTGGCACAACACCTTTTGATAAAAGGCTACACATTTTAACTGTGCTACTTACTTTAAACCAAGCCCACAATATGTGTTGGGCTGAATGAGAATACAAATCGATAGAACATGACGGACCTTTTGTTTCCTCCAGCCCCTTTTGCTGTTCTGGCTTCATCAAGAGATCACTTGATCCCATTAAATTAAGTAGTACCATTAAAATGTGTTGAATTTTATTAAAAAGTGCTGCAAAAGGTCTTTGTCCTTGATCCTTCAGGGCAAATTCAGGCAGAACCAAAGACCTGAGACTATGTTGAACTGGGAAGTTCAGAAGAGCAGAAGAGCAAGAAGTAGTATGTAGCGCTGTCATCTATGAACAATTCTCATTGTGTTCCAGTGGGAACACAAGGATAACCAATTGCACAAACACTAAAAGTATGCACTACCAGTAATACTGCATAGAGTGAGGAATCTGACATCCAAACTACTACATATGCAAACACATACAAAGAAGTATTGTGCTCAGTACTGGAGACCATATCTCCAGAAGGATATTGATACTTTGGGAGAGAGTTCAGAGAAGAGCTACTAAACTAGTACATGTATTGCAGGATACAACTTACCAGGAAAGATTAAAGGACCTTAACATGTATAGCTTGGAAGAAAGACGAGACAGAGGGGATATGATAGAAACTTTTAAATACTTAAAGGGAATCAACAAGGTAAAAGAGGAGAGAATATTTAAAAGAAGAAAAACTGCTACAAGAGGACATAGTTTTAAATTAGCGGGGCAAAGGTTTAAAAGTAATATCAGGAAGTATTACTTTACCGAGAGAGTAGTGGATGCATGGAATAGCCTTCCTGCAGAAGTGGTAGCTGCAAATACAGTGGAGGAGTTTAAGCATGCATGGGATAGGCATAAGGCCATCCTTCATATAAGATAGGGCCAGGGGCTATTCATAGTATTCAGTATATTGGGCAGACTAGATGGGCCAAATGGTTCTTATCTGCCAACACATTCTATGTTTCTAAGTAGTGAAACCTTTTATAACCCTGTAATTTTGTTATACTAAGAGCTCTGATCATTGATTCTGTCAGATTTACAGGACTAGGTTACCCGTGGTAGCTCAAAGTAGATTCCAACACTGCCTCTTTACTTTTTACAACAACCCAAACAGCCCAGTCTTCCCCCGTTTTAAGCCCCACAGTCACTCCTGTTTGGCTCCCTCCAGGCTGCCTTAAAGGGGTTATCCCATCATAATGATCACTGTTAAATCTGTTAATGATTTGACAGTGATCATTTTTGTAAATATACTTTATTAACAAATCCCCACCGATTAGGATAAAATTCATACCCACTTACCTGATTGTTGTGACTCGGTCTCCCCTGGTTACGACCACTGTTCTTCTTGAAAAGCCTGAAGGTCGCGCTTGCCCAGAAGACGACTCCTTTTCTCCCGACCGGTCCGCTCGCTGCTCTGAACGCGCACGCTGCCGCGCATGCGCGACAGTGACTTCTTCCCGGCCAGAATAGTACAGAGCTGCGAACGCGCACGCCGGCTCTGTAGGAATAAGTCACCATTGCGCATGCGCGGCGGCGTGCGCATTCATTCCAGCGCGCGGCACGGCCGGGAGAAGACTTCAATCAAGATGAAGCCCGCCCCCAGCCAGAATCCAGGAAGTGAACGCGCGGTGGCAGCAGGTAAGTATAGAAACGCTAAGTGGGATAACCCCTTTAACTCTGTAGCCAAAGATAATGCTCTCTTCAGGAATAACCCTCACCCAGGCCAATGAAGCTGTTTGACCGATACTGTTTCAGCTATTTACACTTGCTGCTCCTGCTTCCTTACCTTCTTGATTGACAGGGTCATGTTATTGCATAGTCATCTTGCTTGGCCTTGTCAATCAAGGAGAGGAAGCAGGAGTAGCAATGGCCCAATGAGTGGCTTGGACCCATCCTCCGTGCAATTAACTTCTCATTTGCATATGGATTAATGGTGCTTTTTCTGCAGAATGAAGAAACAGATCACTAAGTGAAATATATCATTAGATTCAGCTGAAATATCTCTACAAGGCATTGTGCCTGGTTTATCAGTGAATTTCCTGGTGGCAGACTCCTCTTGAAGGGAATCTGTAATCAGATACCTTGAAATAAATCCTTTTGCCGTGGGAGATGTGTGCTGGCCACCACATTCTAAGGCCCCATTCACACGTCCGTAATGTGTTTTGCGGATCCACGGATCCGCAAAACACGGACACCGGCACTGTGCATTCCTCATCTTGCAGACCGCACATTGCCGGCACTAATAGAATATGCCAAGAATAGGACATGTTCTATTTTTTTGGGGAACGGAATTGCGGACCCGGAAGTGCGGGTCTGCAATTCTGTATCTGGACAGAACATCATCTGGCCCCATGGAAATAAATGGGTCCGCAATTCCGTTCCGCAAAATGCGGAACGAAATTGCGGACGTGTGAATGGGGCCTAATGCTCTTAGTCCAATGTTCACACATAGAAACATAGAAACATAGAATGTGTCGGCAGATAAGAACCATTTGGCCCATCTAGTCTGCCCAATATATCTGAATCCTATGAATAGTCCCTGGCCCTATCTTATATGAAGGATAGCCTTATGCCTATCCCATGCATGCTTAAACTCCTTCACTGTATTTGCAGCTACCACTTCTGCAGGAAGGCTATTCCATGCATCCACTACTCTCTCAGTAAAGTAATACTTCCTTATATTACTTTTAAACCTTTGCCCCTCTAATTTAAAACTGTGTCCTCTTGTGGTAGTTTTTCTTCTTTCTTCTTAAATATGCTCTCCTCCTTTACCGAGTTGGACCACATGCCCCTAATGTTATGAAATACATTTTTGGTTTTCCTGAAAATTAGCCCCTGGGTGCAACAAGTGCTCTGTAAGTTAAAGTGGTGGGGCATGGCCTGGAAAGAAAATCAGCGGAGCCTCGGGTGCAGTGAGATGCAATGCCAATGCCCTTGTTGCACCCAGGACATAATTTGCATAAAAATAAAAGGCTAGGGCACATATGGAGATTGAACCAAGAGCATTAGAATGTGGTGACCAGTGCACATCTCCCCATCTGATGACAGATTCCCTTTAAGGTTCAATGCACCACATACAAGTGTACAGTTTCCAGCACTGAAAGAAAGGGGGCTCCACAACAAAGATCAAAATGAGCTCCCATTATGGTGCAGGCTTTTGACACCCAGAACAAAGGAATGAGTTCTCTGATCCACTATTTGCTTACTGCACAGTTTCTCGCTAACCAATAGCAAAAGGGATGTGACCAAACAGGGCAGGGCCCCCAGTGTAGCCGCATGATCTGCCTCTATGGTATGTATAGTATGTCCTCGTCAGGACATTCAGGAACAAAAAACCTACAATGTTTTGTCTTTTCATTGCACCACAGTTAGATTCAGCCATTTCAGGTATACCTGGTCTTGTGAGAGAACAAAATTGCTATGTTTAACCGGGAATTATCTGTCAAGTTGCAGACAGACACTGTCAATGCTTATCTGTCAAAGGTAGAGTACGAGACAAGGTTGACCTGTTCTTGTATTTGAACTTGGTCTTATATTCAATGATTATTTATCTGTATGTTGGCAGCCTATTATTGTACTTACCTTCTTCCAACAATGAATTAGAGTTAAAATCTTCATATTTCTTCTCAATGCCTTAAATTCTTGTTGGTAATGAACATGCTACTCCTGCAATTCATGAAAAATACTTAGACGCGTAACATAGTTACATAGTTTATAAGGCTGAAAAAAGACATCTGTCCATCCAGTTCGGCCTGTTATCCTGCAAGTTTATCAAGAGGAAGGAAAAAAATAACCCTGTGAGGTAGAAGACAATTTCTCCCACTTTAGGGGAAAAAAAATCCTTCCCAACTCCAATCAGGCAATCAAAATAACTCCCTGGATCAACGACCCCTCTCTAGTAGCTATAGTCTGTAATATTATTACACTCCAGAAATACATCCAGGCCATTCTATTGTTTTTAGATTTATTGAAATGGTTCCTGTATATTGAATGATCTTGATAATAGTAACCCATTGACAATACTCTGAAGTTGTATTTTCTGTATTGATGGCCAGTTATGCAGCATGGTGGCTCAGTGGTTTAGCTCTGCTGCCTTCTAACACTAGGGTCCTTGATTCTAATCCAACCAAGAACAGCATCTGCATGGAGTTTGTATGTTCTCCCAATGCTGGAGGCATTCCTCCTGGTTTCATCCTACACTCCAAAAATGTAGTGATAGATAGTGTATGAGGACAGGAACTGATGTGAGTAATGACAATCTCTTTACAGTACCATGGAATATGTAAGCACTCTATATAGTAGCATGAAGCTAGAGCTGCTTGATCATTATGTCATACATTAATATGATTAAAGCCTTCTTCTAATATAAATAACTAAAATTAGGTCATTTTAACACATGGGTGGGCCTAGTTCAAAGTGAGTGGCCTCCACCCCTCCTGAACATTATTCACTATTTTCAGATGTTGTCACAGACAAACGTTATGAAAATAGTTCTATTTATGGATCATTTTTTATAATGTTGAGAAAGATTTGACTCACTGGTGATTGGATGTATTTACTTATCCTTTTTTTCTCTTTCTGGCTCACACCGTCATGAAAACGTATTCCTGCAATGTAGAATTTGCTGCCCAAACATCTTTGAGTCCTTGGTTTACTTTCACATTCCCCACCTATTCCCTGTCCTCTACTCAAACTCCTGATTCCCTGCTCTGTAGTTGACCCACTGCCCCTACTGTCGCCATTATGGCTACAAGTGCCACTACTACGACCACCAAAACACCTGGACACGAGGTTTCTTGTCTCTGCCTAAACCTCCTGTTTATGGCAGTGCGAATGCTGACTGTTCTCACGTAATTCTCACTCCCCTTTTTCTAAAATGAATGTCCCCACCTATCCTTTGGTTGAAGTTGATGGACTTATGTCTATTTTCAACCGTATTAACTATGATACTATGTAAGTCATAAACAGGGAGACTATCTTCAGTATCTTCCTTAGCACATTGCATTTTGTTACCTCTTCTTAAGAAAAAAGATGGCATCTCAGTAGGAGGGGGCAGTGAAGACAGAGAGGCTGCAACTGAAAAGCTTCTCTGGTGTTGCAAAGAGGAGGAATAATGCTGTGACCCCTGACTCCAAGGCATGGTGCCAGACTCAGAAGTCACATCCACATCATTCTGCTCTGAAGAGACAGGAATGAACCATTTTGTCCACAATCTCATCCTCTTTGTCCTCAATAATAATGGTGCACCTATCGGAAGCCAGTGTCAGGACAGTAGGCAGGGAAACACACAAAAGGAAGCCCTGACTGAACCTAACCCGCTTTCCCTGTCTACATGCAGCCCTAAGCAGCAAAGTAGTGAAACCTATAACTGGCAAGGGTCTGTATCCAGTAGGGGATGCAAAGAGTGCTGAGTCCCTGAATCAGAACTTGACAGGTACAGGGACTCTGTGCCCCATTGGACCAGAACACCATATGATAGGCAGGCAGAGATGTCACTCAGCCTGCTAAATTAAATACACACAAAATTCCCAGTGTATGTAAGCGAGTGCTCCGTTGCCATGGACAAGCTCGTGGCATAAGGGAGCATGGCTTAGCCTGCGCATCACAGGGGCGTGGCCAGGCAGCGCACTTAACACGTTGCAGACATGCCTAAGCACCAGACCGAGGCGCTGGACTCTGGACAGGTAAGTTGGTGATAGTCAGGGAGAACTGTGGCCTACTACTACTACTACTGGCCTAGTTCTGCTACTACCCACATTCCAACTCTCAGATGATGAGTCTTTCGTTTTCTACTCTTCAATTTTTCAGACATTTTAATATGAGGCCTTTAAATAAAAATTCATGTTTTTTTTAACCCCCTTCATCCCCAGCTCCGTAATAGTACGACGCTGGCCGCTCTGTGGGCGCCATAGCCACGGGTGGCCGTCTGCTTCTTATAACAGACACCTGCGGCTCATGTTCGCAACTGGCAGTAATCCTGACCACGGCATCTGAGCGCGCTAAAACCGAAAGCGCTCGCTCCCCCATGTGGCAATCGAGGAGCCGGAGCTTGTGTGCAGCAGCCCCTGTTTTTGTGAATGACAGGAGGCTGCTGCATAGTATTTCCTATGGAGTCCTTGCCTTTTCATAGGGCTCCATAGTAAACTAGTAAAATCATTATAGATTCCAATGCAAGTTCATTGGAGTCTATGATAATAGCAATCAGATGCTTGGTTATTATACTGTAGTTCCATATGGGAACTATAAAAAGTGTTAAAAAAAAGTTAATTAAAAAATTAATAAAAAAATAAATAAAAACATAAAAATTCTAATCACCCCCATTTTCCCAATATAAAAATAAAAGAACTAAAAAAAAATAAAAAAATACACATCATGGGTGTCGCGATGTGTGAAAACGCCTATAGTATAAAAATATAAAAATATATTCCCCATACAGCAACACGGAAAAAAGTGTCCAAATGGCCAATTTGCCGTTTTTGGTCTCTTCATTTTCTACAATTATTTTTATAAAAAGTGATCAAAAAGTCATACACACCGCAGAATGGTAACAATGAAAAGTTCAGATCACCCTGCAAAAAATGAGCCCCTATAAAGCTCCGTACACATGGTATTGCAGCTCAGCCCTATTCACTTGAATGTGACTGAGCTACCATAAGCCATGTGGCTGATGAACATTACATCATAGGCCTAGCAAGAACTGCGGAGCTCACCAGAGAGCTGTGATCTCTTCAAACAGCTGATTGATGGAGGTGCTGGGAGTCGAACCGCCACCAATCTGATACTGATGACCAATTCTGAGGATAGATTGTCAATATGAAAATCTCGAACAATCCTTTTAATATTATGTAAGACATAAATTGGCACAAACTATAGCCCAAATCTCCGCCTGCTCATATCAGCCATAGATTTCAATTTCTGTCTTTAGGACAGCTGTCACGACCATGTTTATGGCCGTGACTCCTTGGGAGCCGCATACAGTTGCCCGCGGTTTGGTTTGTTGTGTCAACCGCAGCTGGGGGCACTTTGCTGTCTGCCTCTAGTGCGGTTGCCTTGGAGTTGGGTGTGTGTATGTATGCACTTTGTATGTCTGGTGTGCACTCTGATTTATGTTTGGTGTGCACTCTGACATTTTCCCTTCACTGTAGCTGCCCGTGGCAACGTTTGGTTTGATGTATGAGCTACTCATTACTAAGTTCATGTTTGGAAGTTGGATTTCTGTTTTGGAGGTGTGGTCCTAAACTTTTGATCAGCTGAAAAACAGCATGTTTCAGTTTATTCGTTGTTTTCATTAAATGTAATGCTCAAAAAATGTTTTGTCTCACTCCCATATCTTCTTGTTGCATGTTGAAGCTCTACTTGGAACCTTGTTAAGATCCAGCCATGCTAAATAGGATTTTTTGCCATTTTTCAAGTGGTCCTAAACTTTTGATCAGGACTGTACTACAAAATCAACTCCATTTCTTGGCAGCTCTTTATTTTGGTTCCTTTGAGATGAAATCATTTCCATGGCAAATAACTTTGATGGCAAATAGCTGCCAGCATACCAATTTTACATCTCATGATAGCACGCAGATCATATAATATGATGTCACTATTGGCTTGAAGTGAAAATGTACAGTATAATGGAGTGATTTATTTTTTAGCTCTATACAACTCTATTTTATAATCCCAGAACACACTTATAGTGTGCTGAATGCTATAAAAGATAGCTATTGCTAGTGGAAAGATTAATGTCTCTGCTTAGGCTATGAACCAGACTTCTGCATATCCCACATAGCTATTGGACAAAGAGGTTGTGTCAGTTGACACAATAACCATTTCACTATATAGAATACGTACGGTTTTCATTTTGTTGAAAATATGAAATGCTGAGTTATCTTTACTGAATGTGATGTCAATGAGATGGTAAATGTGAATTTCAAGGAATCTTCTTAATCTATTTTTAAATAATTGAACAAAGATAGGTTTAATATAAAAGTTCAACTCTACCTTTAAAAAGAGAATGCAAGACATAGGAGAAAAAGAATCCCTTGAATCAATAAAAAGGATAAATAAATTATACATGAATGAATCATATCTAATCAGGCACTTTTCAATGTGTTCATTAAAATTGTGTCAAATCATCACTATTGTAGAGAGCTGAGAATGTGTAATCAAGTATCAAATGCTGACGCCTGGATATTTTGGTACTTCTATTACACTGGTTGCAGAGGAGCCAACATTTGATACTTAAAAGAAATTATGCTTTAGTGTACGATTTGTTTTGAAGAAACAAAAATGTATATTATTTTATGTAATTCTTTTGTTTCTGTTTTGAGAGGTCGTCTCACTACAGCAAATGGTATTTATCATGTAGACAAAGTTAATACAAGGCAGTTACTAATGTATTGTGATTGTCCATATTGTCTCCTTTGCTGGCTGGATTCATTTTTTCAATTGCATTATACACTGCTTGTATCCAGGGGATATGAACACCCTTTAATCTAGCAGCAGTGGCCATGCTTGCACACTATAATAAAAAGCTGCAGCCTTTTCGGTGGGTGACAGCATGGGAGCATGCATAAACATTCATACACAGCAGCTCACAGGTCACCTCGTACACTGCAACGGTGGCTGTAACCCCTGTAAATGAGCTGTAGCAAATGTACCTTTCCAGACTCCAGTGGCGCGATCCTCAGTCAGGGCATGGCCACGTCAGCAGAGACGCGCTTATGAGCCACGCCCCCCTGGTGACGCAACTGCATCCTTAATAACAGGACGCAATGCAGGACGTGTGCTGGGGGAGATTAGCAGTAGGCTACTAGCTCAGCTGCTCTATTAGTGTGTACTAGTGTTTCTGACTAATGGAGCACCGAATCATGGACCTATCAGGTTCTGAACCAGGGACTCTGCACTCTATTTAAATCCCTTCCTGGCCATCCACCATTGCCAGTGATAGTCTTGTTTGGATCACTAGCTAGGTTTCTTGTTCCCTATTCCTGCATTTGCATACTGATTCCTCCTCTGTGGTTCTGGCTTGTCTTCTAAACACTCTCGGTCTTATGTGTTTGGTACTGTGAAGTCCATCTGGTTCTGATCTCAGCTTGTCTTCTGACCACTCTCTTCCTCTCACTTGGTACTATGGAGCCTGTCTGGTTCTGACCCATTGCCGTACAACTCTGCTTTCGTGTTGGTGTTTATCTGTCTCTGCACTTATTTAAAGTAGGTCCGTCGTCCAGTTGGTTTCTGCCGAGTAGGGCTTATACTAAAAGTAGGTACTGTAGGGAAAGCGGACTGAGTTGTAGGTTAGGGCTCACTGTCCTTGTTTGTTCCTACCTACAGGCGTTACATGAGTAGTGTATAATGAAATGGATCAAGCCAGCAAAGGAAGCAATATGGACAATCCCAATACATTAGTAAGTGCCTTGTATTAACTTTGTTTACATGATAAATGCCATTTGGAGATGTGAGACAACCCCTTTAATTGTATTTATTTTTCTTGTTTAAAATAATATATATACTGCATATTCAGGCTATACACAGCTTTTGCTGTAATTTCCCATGCTACAGTACCTTGTATAACAACATTACATCATAGAGATGAAGTGCTAATGTGTCTGAAATTTGGTCCCTTTGACACTCTGTGGGCTTGTATGGTGCCTCCGCTAGATATCATATTCTCCCCTAGGAGATTACTTCATATTGTGACATGCTATGTAAAATCTCTTGCACAAATAGGTACCTATGAATGTATACATATTATGATTGGATAGAACATGGATCTGTAATACAGTTGTGTGCAACAGGCATATCAATTGCACCCTTTCACGTCAGTGTTTAGTAGAGGCTTCTTTGGCAGCAATTAATCCTGGATGGATAGGTCTATCAGGTTTGGACAAGTCGGCAAAGCATTTTTTTCATACTTGGTCAAGTTGCATGAAAACTGTTAGCAAGCAGTAATTTCTAACTCCAAATGTCAGTGTACCTTTGGCTTTGTATTTAGATTTGTCTATTGCTAAAGAATAAATCTTCTACCAAGTATAACAGTTCTCATGTAGCCTGCAACAGGTTGTCCTCCAGGATTTCTCTATAATTTGCTACATTGATTATTGGCCTCCAGGGCCTGCTGCAGTGAATCATCATCACAGCATGATTCCACCATTAGACTTTACAGTGCGTGTTTCCCCTACTTGATTTCATTGTGTCTCAGATGCCTTGGTAAATTGCCACAAAAATGTATTTTTTTTTATTAATGTTCTTTGCCAGCATTGGTCTCTCTTTCATAAATATAGGAATAATCAGATGTATGTATAGTCTTACATTTCTGCCTGAAGCAGGTTTAGAGTTGAACCATATCTGTCCCAGTTTTAAAGATTGGCTAATCTATGCTCTTTTAGTGACTTTCATATTTGCTCCTATCCTGGAGACTGTTTGCAAATGTCAGCTGAACAACTTAGATTTGTACCAATGTGACAAAATATGACAACCCCAGTCCAAACCATGGCTCTGATTCCATCTGATTTAACATTAGATAATGGAACCTGGTCCTGAGCTTCAGCCTGTTGTCCAGGATTGAGTTCTCTTGTGCAAAGTAAGTCCATAGCCTATCACGGCAGTAATGAAAATATGTAGGCAGGAAGGAAGTGTTTGACTTGATCTGTGTTGTCTGGATTGTGACAAAGACCTGTGCTCCTGCAGCTCCAACTGTACTTTGCTGGCTAGTTGCTGAGGGACATGTTTGATGGAAATCCAAAATCAAATCCTCTTCTAAAGAAATATTCACATCTGTGATTATCCCATATGCCTAAATAGGTTTGGCAAAAATCCATGAATATAGTATACTAACAACCTCAGTAAGATGTATGGAATGGATTTTCAGTGTCAGAAATTGCTGCAACAAGTCTGACTTGTGTGAATATATCCTGACATGCGAAGAACCCAGTCCTAGCCTTGGCACACTTGCCGCAAGTTAGTTAGCAGTGCAGAGGATTCTTGGTTGGAGTTGGGCTTGCTGAGAGGAGTAATGACACTGATATCCAAAAAGGTGGTAACAGATGGCTGCTCAGTTCTTACTGGACCTGCTATGGACAGCTGTCTCTGACTGGACCTGGATTTTGGGTTAGAGATTGGCCTGGATTTGGCAAGTGATTAGACAACACTTCCAGATTGGAAACTGTAATGTGGGTAGACCAGAGCAAATACACTGGATTCAGTTGGTGCTCAAAAACTATAAAGGAGTCTGTCTGCCAAACCCTGTCACTGCACGTTAGGAGTGTACCAAGGTTTGTGGTGGCCCTGTTAATGTTTGCCAGGAGTTGCAGAGTCTGTCACCAAAGACTGTCCTGTTCTTAGTGGCAGCCACCTGATTCTCCTGCTGTGAGTACACTGAATACCTAAGAAAAAGATTGTCCTGCTATTGTTGGCAACTACCTGAGGAGTTACTTTGCAAACTGTATACAGAGAATGCTATTGATATCTGCCAGGCACTGTGCCTTAATACTGTGTGTCTAACCGTCAAAGTGTATGTCCTCTCTAAGAGACTGTAGCCATATGCTTGTTGCTTCAATGTGAGTAAATCACTGTTCAAGTTCAAATTAAACTTCTCGACTCCATCATTGTCCCTTCCTTGCCATTCTTACAGTATATGTTTCTGCTCCCATTACAGCCTCATAAGTCCAATCAAAATGGAGCTGCAATGCAGCCATGTGCATGGGCCCTAAAGGGAATAATTTATTAGAGGGAAATAGTTTCTATATATGATGAGATATGGCATGGAGGAATCAAGATGCTCTCAGAAAAATATTAGTTAATAACCTTAGCCAGGTTATTTTGTGCATGATGTGGATGTTCAGGCCACCAAGAAATCCCAACCATTAGCAGGACCTATGGGCTGTCAAACTTTTATATAACATATACTCGTTTTTTTTAAATACTTAATGCACAGTAGGATCAGTGTCTGAATGAGGCAACATGCAGTTTTTTAACCCGTTAAAGGGGTTAGTTGTTAATTTATATTGATGAACTTTCCTCAGGACCCCTGCCGATCACCTTTTAGAAGAGGCTGGGTGCTCCGTGAGTGGAGCAGTCTCCTTCTCGGCCACATGGTCTAGTGGCAGCTCAGCCCGATTGAAGTGACTGGAGCTGAGCTGAAATGCCAGGCATAGATGCTATGTTATGTACGGTGCTGTGCTTGGAAAGCATTGGCGAGCTTGGCGGCTCCTTGAAACAGATGATCAGCAGGGATGCCGGGACTCGGACCCCCACCATTTAGATAATGATGACCTATGCTGAAGATGGTGTAAATAAAAACTGTAGAACAGCACCCACGAACCTTGTGACCATACTGAAATGCACCAGCCACGACAGCAGATCTTTAGCAGGCCAACGAACAGCAAATGAGGAAAGGCAGTGGCAGCATCTCCAGTGAACTCTTTATTGGATGTGCTTCACAGAAAGTGTACAGTAAAAACCAAAGAGCAACGTTTCGGCTACATGGTAGCCTTTGTCAAGCCTGACAAAGGCTACCATGTAGCCAAAACAATGCTGTATGGTTTTTACTGTACACTTTCTATTAAGCTCCTCCAATAAAGATTTCACTGGAAATGCTGCCGCTGCCTTTTGTCATTTGCTATGCTGAAGATGGGTCATCATTATTTTTACCCAGATAACCCCTTTAATGACCACCCGTTGTCTTTTGATGGCAGGTGCAGCTGGTCCCCAGTCTGCAGCAACATCTTTTGCTGTTACTGTAGATCAGGGACGGCCAACCTGTGGCTCTCCAGCTGTTGCAAAACTACAACTTCCAGCATGCCCAGACAGCCTACAGCTATCAGCCTACAGCAGAGCATGATGGGAATTGTAGTTTTACAACAGCTGAAGAGCCGCAGATTGGCCAGCCCTGCTGTAGATGAACGGGGTTGAATGGCTGCTGAAGTTCTCTTGCACTAAGAAACGACTTATTACCAACTGCCTCTGTTCTTAGTGCTGGCCGCTGCTTAACAGTCGGGGTCAGACAAAGCTCTGATCCTAGTCGTTAACTCTTTGATCATGCCCCGATCCATACAGTGACATGATCAAAGGGGATTCCCCCTGCAATCGGGTCACAAGGTTTACCAGTGACTCAATCATTGCTGGGGAGCAATATTTAGTCAGCTATAGGAACCTATGAAGGACCTGACAGCTGTTTGCCCTGTAGACATGCTGTTAGGGCACACTAGTGTTGCCCTAACAGCTGCCTGTGTTAGCATACAGGAGTCTGCTGCTAATACATTATAAACGTGAAATAAAGTTATAAAAAAGTAATAATGGGATTTTAAAAAATGTTGTAAGTAATGTATTTAAAAAAAAACGTACCCCCCAACAAAACATTGTGCACACATTAAATAAAAAGATTAAAAATACACATATTAGGTATGCACACAACTGCAATAACCTGAAGAATTTAATTATCAGGTTAAAGAGTGTGAAGCATGAATGCTGTAAAAAAACAACACCAAAAATAGCTTCTTTCTACATTTCTGCAGACAAAAAATATAGAAATGATACAGTAATTTATATGTATCACTGAACAATTGTCTAAAAATAATATTTTCTCCTGTATAAAACAAGGCCTCAGACACGTGAGTGAATTTTTTTTTCCATAATTTATGGCTGCTGTGCAGAGTGGCAAAAAACGAAAAAATTTTACTGGTCATTAAGGCCTTTTTAGGCCTTGTCATTAACAGGGTAAATATTTTCCCCTTGTAGTTACAAGATTAATTACATCTTATTTTCTGAATATAAAAGATCAAAAACTGGACAGAAAATGCATCTGGTAACCTGACTCCAGTCAGGGGATGACCTTGACAGTGCTGCAGACAGTTGCAGTCATGACAATTGTGATGACAGTGAATGAGGATATTCGTCAGACTGACAATGAAGGATATAGAGTTAAAGGGGTTATTCGGGAAATTATAATGATGACCTATCCTCGGGATAGCACAAGACAAGGTTGACAGCAGCATCTCCTCCAAGGTTTCTTTATTCAAAGTGGGTCCATTAAAATGTACAAAGTGCAGAAATAGTGCAACATTTCAAATACAACATAGTCTTTTTCAAGCATAACAGTGAATATTGTCCATACATAACGTGTTAAACAATAACACCCCATCTGTGACCAATCACTGTTATGAACATAAATAATAATAATACAAATAAGTAGTGTGCTCACCATGGTTGCCAACCAGAATTTTTCTTTTTTCTGCACAACTTATCCCCAAATCACGACAGCCGACATTTTTATGGACAATTTTGATAACCATAATAAATGATAAAGATTATAAGTAATACGTCTATAGCTCATTATACTGATAAGAACTCTCATTGACAATTTTGTTTATCTCTTTCCAAAAAGGAACGATTCCCAAGCCAAAACTACATTTTCACTGCATCTGATTTTGTTCAATTGGTTTGATGTATGTCATGCTTCTATAAAGTCAGAGTTATGTATGCTTTTCCTCAATGCGGCTAAGATATTAATACCAAGGAAGTGGTTGCAGAAAGAACCCACAACGCTAAAGGAATGGTTCTTGGAGGTCAAGAAAGTACAGAGCTTTGAAAAAATGTGATGGACTTTGGCCCATAACACACAAAGATATGAGGACATTTGGGAAAAATGGACTACATATTTGACACCAGAAAAAGCAAATATGTTGTTAATGTGATTGATGTTTAATTGAGTATTTGTTATAGCTTATATAGTCATACCAAGTGGTCTGTACATAGACCAATTTCTAAACGGTTTTCTAAACTGTTATCTTGACTGGTAACCTTTATTTCTCCTTTACCTGTTCTTCTGTTCACCTTTCCTTCCCCCCCACTTCCTCCCTTCTTTCCTCCCCTATCCTTTCCATGTTTGTCATATTTAATTGTTCTTGTATTAATGACTTTATTTTTGATATGGATATATTTATATTATTTTCCTTTATGTAAAGAAATGCTTAAATGTATTCATTTTGGAGTGATGTAACTCCATAGTATATATCCTTGAAATACCTTTAAAATAAAAAATGTGCATATACTGATAAGAACTCATTACCAGGATTTACTGTGAACTGTAAAATGATGATAATTACCACCAAAATAATCTAGAAAAGTACCACCACTCTAAAAAAAAACACGGACACGTGTATTTTTTTTCATGGACACAGGAAAAAGGTTGCCTATTTTTACGGACTGTCCAGAAATTTCTGGACGGTTGGCAACCCTGATGCTCATCTATGCCATACCCTGCATGAGTGATTCACACTCTTTGGTCTTCGTTCGGGCCCTGCTCTGCAGTTTGTCCTCATGGCGTACAGTGTCAGGACGTATTGCACGTAGTTTACTTTTTTAATGTCTGTCTGATGTGAGGCTGATGGGGGTCTGATCTAAAGCTGATGGAAGCTGGGGGGTCTGAGGGTCTGATCTGAGGATGATGGGGCTTGGGCATCTGAGGGTCTGATGGAGCTCTGATTGTGGGGGTCTTATGAGGATTGGGGGTCTCCTGGTGAAAAATGTTGTTTTTTCTTATTCTCCTCCTCCAAATACTAGGTTTGTCTTTTAGTCCGGAACATCTTATAGTCCACTAATACGGTACTTAAGTTTTGTAAAAAACAAACACACAACCAAACTGAAATCAGGATCTCTGGGATGTAAATTAGCTTATATTGGCCAAACCAGAGAGCCACTTGTAGACAACACTGTTTTGAGGTTCTTATCCCTTATCAGGATAGAGCAGAGTACTGGATGAGTAACTGAATCAGGTGCCATAAACCAATGGTCCATGACCCGTCCCCTTATAGCCATGTGTGTCCAGTAATGACATTCTGCGTGACCCGAACCATATGGAAACATAAATGCTTATCTGTGTTTGCTGGGGGCTCACATGTGTTTTCCATGTTAGAGCAGAGATTAGTAACTGCTAATAGTGTCCTCATCTCTTGGATGGCCATAATTGTCAGAATGAGGATCTCCTGACCTTTTTGTGGCACTCTAGAAATGAGTGGAGGGGGTGAAGGGTGGCCAAGATTGAGCACAACTATCTTCACTGAAGTTTTAGAGAAATACTTAAACACACAGAGATTCACATTTAGAGTCTCTTCTAAACAGAGAAGAAGGGGGATACTCATTCTCCTCATAAGTAAGAGCCCTGTAAGTGGAATATTTATGGCATATACTTTCTATATACCATTAATATCTCATGGTGATGTCCTATGGTAATCCCCCTATAAGATTTATTATGCCCCTTGAGATTAGTTAAGTCTGACAACGTGGTCCTTGGACAAGAAAAAGGTTATATAGCCTTGCCTTAATTGCACCTCAGGCAGATACTGGCCATCATTGAAGAGACTCAGCAGTGTAAAAATACTTATTTTCAGGAAAGCTCCATGGTGAAAAGTGTGCAAATTAGGTCATTTCTGCCAACTCAGACACATCTCTAGACGGAACAATTTTAGAATTCTTGCCCCTCATCAGTAAAGAAATACTTTAGATTCTTAGAGGTCTTAGATGGCCAGGTGACATGTGGGGAAAAAGGATCTTAAACAAAACCCAAATACTAAATCTAGCACCAAAACATCTCCAGTTACAAGTCATATAAAAAATAGATGTGCAAAGTGATTAGAATTTTATTTTTATGTTTCCATTTGCTGTTTAAAACACCCATTGATGTTCAAGGTGAGAATGAGCTGACAGGTCTTAGAGACTGCTAATATCACATTTTAGCTCTCCATTGAGCTTTCCACTGGGGGTGCATTTGAATACTGGACAACGGTATTCAAATTTGTTCCGCAGTTAATCCATTCACTTTAATGAGAAAAAAAAAACATAATCTTTGGACTCCGTTTGACATGCATTTGACCTGTTTATAAAAATTTTTTTTTTTTTTTTTTTTTTTAAGGACAAAATAGAGTAGTCTGCCATGCTATTGTGGTCTGAAAAAAGATGTACACACAAAGAAATCAGGTCAAAAGGCATCCAAAGTTTAATCTTTGGATATGCTCAGGGATACACTTGAATAGTGTTTTCAGTGTTCAAATGTGTTTCCACGTTCTCTGGCAGAAACTTGACGGAGAAGTAAAACAGGATGTCAATGACCCCTTAAATGCTCCTTGACACAGTTGTTTTTCCCTAACTTCTATAAAGACTAGAAAAATGCCAGAAAAAATGTCAAAATCATGCTGCATAAAAAAAAGACTAATCCCAAAAATGCCACAAACAAAAATACCTTGGCCCACATTTACTATGCTAAGTAGAGATTAGCGAATTTCATATTTTGAAATTCATTCACGCTTCATTTGGTGGTAAAAGCAGAATTGTGTTCTGGATTCCGTTACCACGGACTATAACGCAATTCAATGATGGAATGCATAGCGAAATGCCTTTAGAGGCATTCCGTTATTTATTCCGTCTTAATAGAAGTCTATGATCCGTCCCATTTACGTTATGCAGGAAACTCACTCATCTCTTATGCTAAGCAAGCCACTTCCATGGCATTGTTTACTTTGCAACAATGGTTGCTAATGCCATCACTCTCCCCCATACAGAATCATTATTTGCCGGCAGCAGAGCGTGATCAGACAGCACAATCTGTCGCCAGCAAGTGATGTTTTTTTTTTTTTAGCTTGCATAAAAAATGTGATTGCCCTATGAACAAGCATTTGCTTGTTCATCGGGTAATGTTTGGCTCTTTAACACAGACAGATCATCGTTAACGAGCATTCCTACGAACGCATGTTAGCGATGATCTGGCTGGCCCTCTGTAGGTCTAATACAGCCCTAAAGCTTATATTATACTCGCAGATAATCTTGCAGATCATCGCTAACAATCGTTCATATGAATGCTTGTTAGCAATGATCTGACAGTGTAAGGCCGAATGCACACGGCCATGTTTCATGGCCGTGAGCAGTCCGTGGTATCCCGGCCTGGCATCCTGCTGAGAGCAGGAGCGCACGGCGTCAGTGGCTGCTATGACACCGTGCGCTTCATGCCGCCGCTGCACTACAGTAATACACTCGCATGATCTATGCATTCGGCCTAAAGGCTCATCCACATGATCATATGTATTTTGCGGTCCGCAAAAAAAAGGATGACATCTGTGTGATATCCGTTTTACATATTTTTTTTTCCTTGTCCTCAAACTGGCAATAATAGGACATGTTCTATTTTTTTGAAGAATGGACTTGCGGACATATGGATAAGGAATGCACGCTGGGACATTTCCGTTTTTTTGGGGGCCCCATTGAAATGAATAGTTCCGCATATGGGATGCTAAAAAGAGGGAACAGACACGTTCATGTGCATGAGCCCTATACTGCTGCTGATTACTCGACGAATGAGCAGACGCTCGTTCATCGGGTAATTGGAATTTTTCTGCAGGTTTAACAATTATTGTTTGCCGGCAGCAGATCGTGGTGTATAATCACCATCTGCTGCCGGCAAACAATGGTTCAGTATGGGGACGAGTGAAGGCATTAACGACATGTAATAGCAGCGGTCTCCTCTGCTGACAAGCAGACGATTCCCGGGAAGGAACAAAGCCTCCCGACAATCGCCTATGTGACCTGCAGGCGCATCATAAGTTTAAGATTGCACTGCTAACAGATTAGACAGGATTAGTAAACCTGGGCCTTGTATGTACATTTTTTCAACATTTATAATAATTTAGAAATAAATAAAATAAACTTTAAGGCTTCCTCTTGCTGTGAGGCTTTTGATCTAAAGAAGAGCCGTTTAAAAGCCAAGAAACTGCCACAAAAAGCACTGCAAATTGCTGTGTGTATGAATCCATTTCTATTTCTGCACATGACCTTATTACAGATTCACACTGTTGAGATCCGTAATGAAGATTCTATATTGTCTGGAGGATAATAAGATATTTTACAGCGGCACCCTGCAATGGCACAGGTCCATAATACAAACCAATAGTGAGTTCTTGTTGTTGCCTGTAGGGTCCATGCTGTTGTGCATGATTAAGATGTAAGAATTATGTTGCAGGTCCTTTCTAACAATTTCCCCTCAATATATTTCTCCAAATATAGCATAGTTATGTGATATCACAGTTTCTATATTGAGACTTTTCTCATAGTGATATCCCGGTGCATTGTGTTAGGTGTTGTACACGGGGCAGTGGGTAACCCCACTGCATTGCATTAACTACAACACTTATCAGACTATGCAAAATGCTGGTAAATTCAGCTCTGTGACATCTGTATTTCCATTTAGTTTTCTTATTAGCATAAATTCTGCCCATAAATCATTTTTAAACTGTAAAAGCAGTACTATTACCTCATTAATTTTACTTCATATTTCACATGCCTTACCAGTTTATACTGTGCACATTAGGGGTGCACCGAAATTCCGGCGGCCGAAAATGAGCCTAATCCATTTCGGCCGATATTTGTACATATCGGCAGAAAATAGCAGGGAGGGACTGGGAGGAGGAGCTGGGGGCCGGTGCGTTCACTGTGCTCCGGCCCCCAGCTCCAGTAGTTATAAAATGTGTACAATTAATAGAAAATAGCGGGGAGGGACTGGGAGGAGGAGCTGGGGGCCGGTGCGTTCACTGTTCTCCGGCCCCCAGCTCCAGTAGTTATAAAATGTGTACAATTAATAAGGATTCTATTCATGAGGCCCCCTCTGCAGTAGAACATTCAATATAGCCACATCCTACTCACAGGGCTGTTATCTTAATGCTGGCCGGCCGGGCAGACGAGCGGCAGCGTCACGACTGACGTCATGTGCCCGGCCTACTTTCTGAATGAAGGAGGCGGCGCAGGCATGTGACGTCAGTCGTGACGCTGCCGCTCGTCTGCCCGGCCGGCCAGCATTAAGATAACAGCCCTGTGAGTAGGATGTGGCTATATTGAATGTTCTACTGCAGAGGGGGCCTCATGAATAGAATCCTTATTAATTGTACACATTTTATAACTACTGGAGCTGGGGGCCGGAGAACAGTGAACGCACCGGCCCCCAGCTCCTCCTCCCAGTCCCTCCCCGCTATTTTCTATTAATTGTACACATTTTATAACTAGTCTGTACTGGAGTGGCAATGGGGGGGGGGGGGTCTGTGGATGGCACTGTTATGGGGTGGGTGGGGGTCTGTGGATGGCACTGTTATGAGGTGGGGGGGTCTGTGGATGGCAGTGTTATGGTGTGGGTGGGGGTCTGTGGATGGCACTGTTATGGGGTGGGTGGGGGTCTGTGGATGGCACTGTTATGGGGTGGGTGGGGGTCTGTGGATGGCACTGTTATGGGGTGGGTGGGTAATAGGATTTATTAAATTCATGAAAAAGAATTATTAATAAAATTATTTAAAAAAAAGTATTTTAAAAGTATTTGGGCAAAAAGGCAGTTTCGGTTTTGGTCAAGGGGCATCCTGAATTTTCGGTTTCGGTTTTGGACCAGAATCTTCATTTCGGTGCACCCCTAGTGCACATATAAATACAGGATTTTTCATACTTTCAGTGAGCAGGCTAACTTTTTCACCAGGTTCTAAGATAATAACAACATAAGCATATAAAATTATTTAATGAGCTCATTAATCACCAGCAGGGTAAGCTGTCACTAATATCAAAGCCTTATTGTACATTTTATTGTGTTTGCTTCTAACACTATAGAAAAAAATTGTATATGGTAATTATCTACAATGGATATTAATTTATAAATACCGTATTTTTCGCTTTATAAGAGGCACCTGATGATAAGACGCACCTAGGTTTTTGAGGAGGAAAATAAGAAAAACATATTTTGAACCAAAAGGTGTGCTTTTGGTAGGTTTTGAACTAATGGTGGTCTGTGGATGACGCACTGTTATGGGGGGATCTGCGGATGACGCACTGTTATGGGGGGATCTGCGGATGAAGCACTGTTATGGGGGGATCTGCGGATGACGCACTGTTATGGGGGGATCTGCGGATGACGCACTGTTATGGGGGGATGTGCGGATAACGCACTGTTATGGGGGGATGTGCGGATGACGCACTGTTATGGGGGGATGTGCGGATGACGCTCTGTTATGGGGGATCTGCGGATGACGCACTGTGATGGGGGATCTGTGGATGACACTGATGGGGGATCTGTGGATGACTGTGATGGAGGATCTGCGGATGACGCACTGTGATGGGGGATCTGTGGATGACACTGATGGAGGATCTGCGGATGACGCACTGTGATGGGGGATCTGTGGATGACACTGATGGGGGATCTGTGGATGACACTGATGGGGGATCTGTGGATGACACTGATGGGGGATCTGTGGATGACACTGATGGGGGATCTGTGGATGACACTGATGGGGGATCTGTGGATGACACTGATGGGGGATCTGTGGATGACACTGATGGGGGATCTGTGGATGACACTGATGGGGGATCTGTGGATGACACTGATGGGGGATCTGTGGATGACACTGATGGGGGATCTGTGGATGACACTGATGGGGGATCTGTGGATGACACTGATGGGGGATCTGTGGATGACACTGATGGGGGATCTGTGGATGACACTGATGGGGGATCTGTGGATGACACTGATGGGGGATCTGTGGATGACACTGATGGGGGATCTGTGGATGACACTGATGGGTGATCTGTGGATGACACTTATCAGATGCATCAGTGTGGAGGGATGAGGCGGACACACTCGTGGCGGGGCCCGGTGCAGTGTTTCTACTCTAATACACCGGGCCCCGCAGCTGTTAAGTACATTCAATCCGATCCATATCTTAATGTATACCGCACTGTTCTGTACTTACTGTAGTACCGTATGTATAGCATCAAGACGGCGCAGACTGGCAGCTCCCTCGGTTATGCGCAGCCTGCCCCGCCTGCCGCAGCTCCCTCCTCTTGCACCGCCTGCCTGCTTATCTCACTTTATGCGTGAACAGGCAGGCGGGGCATGAGGAGGGAGCTGCAGCAGGCGGGCCAGGTGGCGCATGACCAAGGGAGCTGCCGGTCAGCGCCGTCTTAATGCTATACATACGGTACATACTGTACATACATACATACATACTGTAAGTACAGAACAGTGCGGTATACATTAAGATATGGATCGGATTGAATGTACTTAACAGTTGCGGGGCCAGGTGTATTAGAGTAGAATCACTGCACCGGGCCCCGCCATGAGTGTCTCCGCCTCCTCCCTCCACACTGATAAGTATCTGATTTATAAGACGCACAGGGGGGGGGGGAGGGAGTGCATCTTATAAAGTGAAAAATACGGTAAATAAATATGCCTATGTCTACAAGTAAACTAAAGAAAATGATAGATATGTTATATGTCATATTAAACTGCAATTGCCAAGGACACTGGCTGGCTCATCCCTATTTATACTCATATGCATAGTACTCTCTGTACACATAGATTAATTCATACCTCAAAAAGTATATGCAAAGTGGATATGCGGAAATGTTCAATAATAATACTGTAAACTACAAAAAAGTACAAGATCTCGGTGTTCATGGTCATGGCTGCTGCACGTGTTAGTACATGGAGCAAGGACCCCTGGGAATGATGGATCACTCACAATGCCATGCATGCAGCCAATCAGCAGTCAGCCAGCCCTGTGATGTCACAGCCCTATAAATAGCGTAGCCATCTTGGATTCAGCCATTTTCCAGTGTGCTTAGTGCAGGGAGAGAAGTCAGAAGGCGCTAGGGACAGTGGTAGAAAATACTTTAAAACTTTTATTTTGCTGTATAGAAATTCAGGGAAAGGATTGGGAGGAATCATTTCACAGTATTGAAGCAGAACAGGGTTCAGTAGGGGAGGTTACTGCCTGGGTAATGGGAACAATCCTATTACACCTTGCTGCACTGACTGCAGATCCAAATTGCTATTATACAGCTCTGTAATTCCAGCAAACCGTTCTTGTTATTGGGGTGCAAGTGCTGTTTGATACAGCCATTAACAGGGTTTATTACAAGGAAATATTTCTACGTCTTATTTGCCCTTGTGCGGTGCAGTTATATGTTCTAAAGCATTTTTGGCTTGTATTAGTGGGAAAAAAAGGCTTATTAGCCGTTGTGTGGTGAAGTGAGAAAATGATAGCCCTTTTTAGCGTGTAATAGTGGGAACAAAAAGGGCTTATTAGCCGTTGTGTGGTGAAGTGAGAAAATTACAGCCCTTTTTGGGGTGTATTAGTGGCACAAAAAATATATATTATTTGCCGTTCGGCGGTGCAGTTATATGTTTTAAAGCCCTTTTTGGCGTGTATTAGTGGTAAAAAAAATATAATATTTGTCGTTCAGCGGTGCAGTTATATGTTTTAAAGCCCTTTTTGGTGTGTACCCTTTAGGGTACTTTCACACTTGCGGCAGAGGATTCCGGCAGGCAGTTCCGTCGCCGGCAATCCCAACACAAACTGATGGCATTTGTCAGACTGATCCAGATGCGGATCAATCTGACAAATGCATTGAAATACCGGATCTGTCTCTACGGTGTCATCCGGAAAAACTGTATTATTTGTTTTTGCATTTTTAAAGGTCTGCGCATGCGCAGACCGGAAAGCCGGATCCGTTTTGCCGGAACACTTAATGCCGGATCCGGCACTAATACACTTCAATGTAAATTAATGCTGGATCCGGCATTCCGGCAAGTTATCATTATTTTTGGCCAGAGAAAAAACTTCAGCATGCTGCGGTATTTTCTCCGTCCAAAAAACTTTAGAGGGACTGAACTGATGCATCCTGATGTATCCTGAATGGAATGCTCTCTATTCAGAATGCATTAGGATAAAACTGATCTTTTTTTTTTTCCGGTATTTTGTTCCTGTGACGGAACTCAATACCAGAAAACAAAAACACTAGTGTGAAAGTACCCTTAGTGGCAAAATAATATATATTATTTGCCGTTCAGCCGTGCGGTTATATGTTCTAAAGCCCTTTTTGGCTTGTATTAGTGTCACAAATATATATATTATTTGCCTTTCAGCAGTGCAGTTATATGTTCTAGAGCCTTTTGTGGCATGTATAATTGGAAAAAAGTAAGGGCCTATTTGCCGTTCAGCGGTACAGTTATATGTTCTAAAGCCTTTTGTGGAGTGTATAAGTGAAAAAACGTCCATTCAGAGATAAACCGACCACCCAAGGACGTTTACAGTCGATGGGCAGGCGGGAAGTGGTTAAGTTGCTGAATTGTCCATGTGTGTAATTATTAAGATTGATGACAAAGAAGTCTTGGACATTGGGAAAAGAATCCTGCAAATTGACCCCACACAGACAGCTGTACAGATTATGATTAAATATCTGGTAAGTTGAATCACTTTTGGCTTCCAGTCTTTCTGGTCCCAAATACAATAGAATGCTGCTGTAATGGTAAACTTCTAGAGGACCATTCAAAACTATTAAAAGTTTAATCTCATACCAAGGCCTCATGCACATGACCGTATGTGTTTTGCGGTCCACAAATTGCGGATTCACAAAAAAATGTATGCCGTCCATATGGCATCCGTTTTTTTTTTGCAGATCCATTGTAATAATGCCTATCCTTGTCTGCATAAGGCCTCTTTCACACTACAGTATGTTGAATTCAGTGTTTTGCGTTCCGTTTTTCACGGATCCGTTGTTCCGTTTTTTGCTTCCGTTGTGGTTCCGTTTCCGTTCCGTTGTTCCGTTCCGTTTTTCCGTATGGCAAATACAGTATACAGTAATTTCATATAAAAAATTGGGCTGGGCATAACATTTTCAATAGATGGTTCCGCAAAAAACGGAACGGAAACGGAAGACATACGGATGCATTTCCGTATGTGTTCCGTTTTTTTTGCGGACCCATTGACTTGAATGGAGCCACGGACTGTGATTTGCAGCCAAATATAGGACATGTTCTATCTTTTCAACGGAACGGAAAAACGGAAATACGGAAACGGAATGCATACGGAACACATTCCGTTTTTTTGCGGAACCATTGAAATGAATGGTTCCGTATACGGACCGTATACGGAACGCAAAAAACGGACCGTATACGGAACGCAAAAAACTGTAGTGTGAAAGAGGCCTAACAGAAAAAAATAGGAAAAGCACCCGTTGAAATGAATGGGTCCGCATCCTATCAGCAAAAAAAATACGGAACGGACAAGTAAACAAAATACGGTCATGTGCATGAGGCCTTAAGCCTCATTCACACGTCAGTGTTTTGGTCAGTGATTTCCATCAGTGATTGTGAGCCAAAACCAGGAGTGGAGCCTCCACAGACATAAGGTATAAGGGAAAGATCTGCACCTGTTCTGTGTTTAGAGCCGCACCTGGTTTTGGCTCACAATCACTGATGGAAATCACTGACATGTGAATGAGGCTTTAGGCCTCCTGCACACGAACGTGTGCGCCCCATGGCAGTGCTGCGGCCCGCAAATTGCGGGCTGCAATTCACGAGCACCGACCGTGGGGCAGCTGCAGCAGATCGTGGATCCATTCACTTTGATCGGTCTACGATCTGCCCGTTCTGCAAAAAGATAGGATATGTTCTATCTTTTTGCGGAACGGAAGAGTACGGGACAAAACCCCTCGGAAGCACTATAACACTATTTTTAGAAGTGCCGTGGAATTTTTCAGTTTATGTAAGTAAGGTGGGTGGATTGCCTCCACAGCCGCTGGCACCCAGATATACATTTTTCTTTTTGTCTTTTTCTGCTGTGCCGCCCTTGTTTATATATATATATATATATATATAAAAAAATAATATATGTATATATATATATATATATATATATATATATAAAAATATATATATAGTGGCAATGTGAATAGTGATGGGTGCAGTAAAGTCCTGGGGAAGCATGAAAACAGGGTGTTGTTTGCACCAGGAGCATGTCAACAAGGGGCACGGCCTTGGTGGAGTAAAGGCCCTAGATATAGGTGGCTAACAAGTTAGTTGGTGGACACAGTCCTGCTGGAGGCTCTGGAAGAGTGGGCCGAGGGGCTAGATGCTAGCTGGATTGTTGGGGGACGCCGTGACGCTTGGGCGCAAGTGGTCACATGGCCAGAGTCGGGAGGACTACTGGGCCACACTCCCCCATAAAGGCACTGGACTTTAGACCGTGTGTGAACGGTGCTCTGTACAGCCAGAAGGCTGATGGACATTGGGCTGGGAAAGCCGCATGTTATGACGGTGTGTGAATGGTGCTTTAGGTGAGTCAGGTTATGTTATGTTTACTTAGAGCCCAGCTGGGCAGGTGTCTATTTTGTATAATTTAAGTTTGTTTTGCTAAGGTGCCAAATAAAGCGATGTTTGGACCTGAAACTTGGTGTCTGGCGAAGATACTTGTGTGAATGACCCCCGGAGAAGAGCTAACCCCCACTATATATATATATATATATACAGTATATTGTGTGTGTATATGTATTTATAGTGTGTGTATATGTGTATATCTATAGTGTGTGCATGTGTGTGTATATATATATATATATATATATATATATATATATATACACAGCCAGGTCCATAAATATTGGGACATGGACACAATTCTAACATTTTTGGCTCCTTACACGACCACAATGGATTTCAAATGAAACAAACTAGATGTGCTTTAACTGCAGACTGTCAGCTTTAATTTGAGGGTATTTATATCCAAATCAGATGAAAGGTGTAGGAATTACAACAGTTTGCCTATGTGCCTCCCACTTGTTAAGGGACTAAAAGTAATGGGACAATTGGCTTTTCAGCTGTTCTATAGCCAGGTGTGTTTTTCCCTCATTACAATGGGCAGATAAAAGGTCCAGAGTTCATTTCAAGTGTGCTATTTGCATTTGGAATCTGTTGCTGTCAACTCTCAAGATGAGATCCAAAGAGCTGTCACTATCAGTGAAGCAAGCTATCATTAGGCTAAAAAAACAAAACAAACCCTTCAGAGAGATAGCAAAAACATTAGGCGTGGCCAAAACAACTGTTTGGAACATTCTTAAAAAGAAGGAACGCACCAGTGAGCTCAGCAAAACCAAAAGACCCGTAAGTCCACGGAAAACAACTGTGGTGGATGACCGAACAATTCTTTCACTGGTGAAGAAAACAACCTTCACAACAGTTGGCCAGATCAAGAACACTCTCCAGGAGGTAGGTGTATGTGTGTCAAAGTCAACAATCAAGAGAAGACTTCACCAGAGTGAATACAGAGGGTTTACCACAAGATGTAAACCATTGGTGAGCCTCAAAAACAGGAAGGCCAGATTAGAGTTTGCCAAACGACAGCTAAAAAAGCCTTTACAGTTCTGGAACAACATCCTATGGACAGATGAGACCAAGATCAACTTGTACCAGAGTGATGGGAAGAGAAGAGTATGGAGAAGGAAAGGAACTGATCATGATCCTAAGCATACCACCTCATCAGTGAAGCATGGTGGTGGTAGTGTCATGGCGTGGGCATGCATGGCTGCCAATGGAACTGGTTCTCTTGTATTTATTGATGATGTGACTGCTGACAAAAGCAGCAGGATGAATTCTGAAGTGTTTCAGGCAATATTATCTGCTCATATTCAGCCAAATGCTTCAGAACTTATTGGACGGCGCTTCACAGTGCAGATGGACAATGACCCAAAGCATACTGCAAAAGCAACCAAAGAGTTTTTTAAGGGAAAGAAGTGGAATGTTATACAATGGCCAAGTCCATCACCTGACCTGAATCCGAGCATGCATTTCACTTGCTGAAGACAAAACTGAAGGGAAAATGTCCCAAGAACAAGCAGGAACTGAAGACAGTTGCAGTAGAGGCCTGGCAGAGCATCACCAGGGATGAAGCCCAGCGCCTGGTGATGTCTATTCCAGACTTCAGGCTGTAATTGACTGCAAAGGATTTGCAAACAAGTATTAAAAAATGAAAGTTTGATTTATGATTATTTTTCTGTCCCATTGCTTTTGGTCCCTTAACAAGTGGGAGACACATATGCAAACTGTTGTAATTCCTACACCGTTCACCTGATTTGGATGTAAATACCCTCACATTAAAGCTGACAGTCTGCAGTTGAAGCACATTTTGATCGTTTCATTACAAATCTATTGTGGTGGTGTATAGAGCCAAAAATGTTAGAATTGTGTCGATGTCCCAATATTTATGGACCTGACTGTATATAGTGTGCGTATATACAGTGTGTGTGTATATATGTGTGTACATAATTCTATCTGACCCCCGGCAGCACTGGCAGTTCAGGCCGGGAACTGCGTTGCGGACTCGCTGCGGGAGGAACGCTCGTCTGCAAGGGGCCTTAATCTGCCCTGGCTGCATCACTTACTGACTCCTGCGCCCCATTCTGCAGGTTAAAGCCTGGCTGCTATTTTTTTTTTTTGTGTATGTATATTAGTGTCTATTCATTGAACCTCTCTGTGCAGCACTGCAAGTGTTAATCCCCCTTTTTCCTCTGTGTTCAACTGTTTGACTAATGAGCTCATATATTCTGGTCTGTTTGTTCCATTGCTTGCCTGAGATTGTTTCACTTGCTTGCTAGGCCCTGCAAAATAGCTATAATCCAATTGTCTATCTATGTAGCAACTGCTGCCTGTTTCCTGGATCCTAGCTCTCTGCCGTCTGACATGACCTGTGCCTGTTCACCATACTGACCCTGAGCCACCTAACTTGACTTCTGAACTTTTCCATGGATTTGCATGAACTCTGCCTTACCTGACAAATGCCTGTTTCCTAACATGTATTGCCTGGTCCCTCAGAGCCCTTGAGGATCTTGTGCAGAGGATGGGAGTGGTAGTGGCTCTAATGAGATGTTGTGGCATGGTGTACTCCTTCAAGCCATTGCTCCCTGGGATCAGTGCAGTGGAATGGTGGTTTGAAGAATTAAGCCAGAAGTAAAAATATGGTATAACAGTTTCTTTTTACTAAGTGCAAAATAAAACTTGCGGCCCATCCAACAGTATTATGTAAAAAATGCAGTTTCTGGCACCAGGTCAGGAGGTATGGTGGGCTGATAAGCTGGAAATTGTATGGCACTAGCTGGCACTGGTTGATATACAGTACAGACCAAAAGTTTGGACACACCTTCTCATTCAAAGAGTTTTCTTTATTTTCATGACTATAAAAATTGTAGATTCACACTGAAGGCATCAAAACTATGAATTAACACATGTGGAATTATATACATACAAAAAAAGTGTGAAACAACTGAAAATATGTCATATTCTAGGTTCTTCAAAGTAGCCACCTTTTGCTTTGATTACTGCTTTGCACACTCTTGGCATTCTCTTGATGAGCTTCAAGAGGTAGTCACCTGAAATGGTCTTCCAACAGTCTTGAAGGAGTTCCCAGAGATGCTTAGCACTTGTTGGCCCTTTTGCCTTCACTCTGCGGTCCAGCTCACCCCAAACCATCTCGATTGGGTTCAGGTCCGGTGACTGTGGAGGCCAGGTCATCTGGCGCAGCACCCCATCACTCTCCTTCATGGTCAATAGCCCTTACACAGCCTGGAGGTGTGTTTGGGGTCATTGTCCTGTTGAAAAATAAATGATGGTCCAACTAAACGCAAACCGGATGGAATAGCATGCCGCTGCAAGATGCTATTGTAGCCGTGCTGGTTCACCAACAGTGTCACCAGCAAAGCACCCCCACACCATCACACCTCCTCCTCCATGCTTCACGGTGGGAACCAGCATGTAGAGTCCATCTGTTCACCTTTTCTGCGTCGCACAAAGACACAGTGTTTGGAAAGATCTCAAATTTGGACTCATCAGACCAAAGCACAGATTTCCACTGGTCTAATGTCCATTCCTTGTGTTCTTTAGCCCAAACAAGTCTCTTCTGCTTGTTGCCTGTCCTTAGCAGTGGTTTCCTAGCAGATATTCCACCATGAAGGCCTGATTCACACAGTCTCCTCTTAACAGTTGTTCTAGAGATGTGTCTTCTGCTAGAACTCTGTGTGGCATTAACCTGGTCTCTAATCTGAGCTGCTGTTAACCTGTGATTTCTGAGACTGGTGACTCGGATGAACTTATCCTCCGCAGCAGAGGTGACTCTTGGTTTTCCTTTCCTGGGGTGGTCCGCATGTGAGCCAGTTTCTTTGTAGCGCTTGATGGTTTTCGTGACTGCACTTGGGGACACTTTCAAAGTTTTACCAATTTTTCGGACTGACTGACCATCATTTATTAAAGTAATGATGGCCACTTGTTTTTCTTTACTTAGCTGCTTTTTTCTTGCCATAATACAAATTCTAACAGTCTATTCAGTAGGACTATCAGCTGTGTATCCACCTGACTTCTCCACAACGCAACTGATGGTCCCAACCCCATTTATAAGGCAAGAAATCTCACTTATTAAACCTGACAGGGCACACCTGTGAAGTGAAAACCATTTCAGGTGACTACCTCTTGAAGCTCATCAAGAGAATGCCAAGAGTGTGAAAAGCAGTAATCAAAGCAAAAGGTGGCTACTTTGAAGAACCTAGAATATGACATATTTTCAGTTGTTTCACACTTTTTTGTTATGTATATAATTCCACATGTGTTAATTCATAGTTTTGATGCCTTCAGTGTAAATCTACAATTTTCATAGTCATGAAAATAAAGAAAACTCTTTGAATGAGAAGGCGTGTCTAAACTTTTGGTCTGTACTGTAGGTGTCCACTGAGTTATTCAGGTTTGAAGTTAGTATGGCCTGGTGCTTATTTTTGGCAATGGGTGTCAGACCTGTTTTCTCTTACTGGCAGCAGGGTCTGTAAAGCTTAATCTTGCTGGTAACTCTGCTGACTTTATCCACTGTAGCTTTTGGGAAAGCAGTATCTTGACTCTGGCAATCTTCCTGGAGTAAAGGCCCCCAGGAGAATAGTTTCAGGCTCATGGAGTAAGAGCTCAACCTTTTGCTTCCTTCCTCCACACTCTCTACTTTGGAGTTTCCCCTCCTAGCAGTCCACATCTACCAAGAGGGGAGGGACAGGATGGTTAGCCTTGTTCCTGCCAACCATTGCCAATCATACCTCTTGCTAAAATGAATAGCAGAACAAAACATAACAGTACAATACATTTCAAACAATGGCTGATATCCTAAGGTCTGGGGTACTGTACTTTGCACCAATTTCTCTGACCCCAGTTGCTCAGCAGCCAACCACACTGGGACTATCTCAAGAGGTAGAGGCCTGTTGGCTCCTCTGCAGCAAAGACCTGATCCCTATAAAGGGGTTCAAACCAGTTGGTTGGCACTGTTGTTCAACACCCACTGCCTGTAACAGAAGTGAAGAGAAAGGAAATATTACATTTAAACTTACATCAGAAAAAGTATAAATACAATTATGTTTGACACCATTTGAACAAATTCCTATTAAAGATTAGCATCTACTACATAAGAGTATGGTGAGAAACAAATGTAAAAGTTAAATATTAATTATAGTATATGAAAAAAGGGAACTATTGTGGTAATAGTATATGGGCTCTATGAGGAGACACATTTCTGGAAAGAGTTGAGGAAACCCCTTTAAATTGTGACCTTACAAGGCATCAATATAATCAGTTAACTATGAATTATAAATATGAAACCAATTATGAGGGAGACATAGCCAAGAAATGTGTCCAGGGAAGCCAAAACATACTGTGAGGCCTTGAGTATAGGAACCAACAGGAAAACAAGATGATACATGGAGTCTACAGGAGTTCAAGATGGTAAGCATAGGAAACTGGGATCACAATCTCAGATAAAAAAAATAAAAAAAAGCAATTGAGGCTTTCCATGTCTGGTTTAATAGAGCTGACATGTGTTCTTTAAGATCCATTTTTTTTTTAAAGCATATGTAAAAAGTGTACAATAAAGAAAGATGTTAAACATATAAAAAGGAGAAAGCACTAGTGTTTTTATTTCAATAAAAGCACAATTTTATTAAATTGATAAAAATTATGTTATGCTATGTTAGCACAGCAACATCAATTATCAATGATCATGTAATGTATGATCAACTGATCATGATCCAGTTCCCTTTACAGCTCATCATTCTTGGAGATAGGAAAGTTCACTAAGTAGGGCAATTCTTGATGTGCCAATAAGCTAAAAGGTCACATTTTAGGAGTATTTGTTACTAATTGGCAGTATGAGCTAATTAAGCATCTAATTGTATCTGATCTAATTGACTGACTTTCTATTGCAAATGTACTGTAGCTCAGAATCTTCATATTTTTTATTTTCAATTATTAAATAAAAATATAGATTAATGGTCCGTGTATTCTAGTAACATAGTAACATAGTACATAAGGCTGAAAAAAGACATCTGTCCATCCAGTTTGGCCTGTTATCCTGCAAGTTGATCCAGAGGAAGGCAAAAAAAAAAAAAAAAACTGTGAGGTGGAAGCCAATTTTCTTCACTTTAGGGGAAAAAAATCCTTCCCGACTCCAATTAGGGAATTAGAATAACTCCCTGGATCAACGACCCCTCTCTAGTCGCTATAGCCTGTAATATTATTACGCTCCAGAAATACATCCAGGCCCCTCTTGAATTCCTTTATTGTACTCACCATCACCACCTCCTCAGGCAGAGAGTTCTGTAGTCTCACTGCTCTTACCGTAAAGAATCCTCTTCTATGTTTGTGTACAAACCTTCTTTCCTCCAGACGCAGAGGATGTCCCCTCGTCACAGTCACAGTCCTGGGGATAAATAGATGATGGGAGAGATCTCTGTACTGACCTCTGATATATTTATACATAGTTATTACATCTCCCCTCAGTCGTCTGTTTTCTAACGTGAATAACCCTAATTTTGATTACTGTAGTCCCCCATTCCAGTTATTACTTTAGTTGCCCTCCTCTAAACCCTCTCCAGCTCAGCTATGACTGCCTTGTTCACAGGAGCCCAGAACTGTGCACCGTACTCCATGTGTGGTCTGACCAGTGCTTTATAAAGTGGTAGGACGGGGCGTGGCTTGGCTGCCGAGTCTAATGGACGCTTAGCTTCACAGCTCCTGCACCATAGCGACTCTAAACCAGCATTTCTCCCGCAATTTCCACCTGAATCACGCAACAAAGAGGACGACTCGAATCAGCACACAATGGGGAAGAATAAGAGACTACTCCCAAGGCTGAATAGCGAAAATTTAGAGAGATATTTCGAAAGAGGAAAAATCCAAGATGGCGCCTGGAGCCCCGATGCCGCCTCTGCTCCAGCCTCACCACCGCTGAGTGCTCCGTCTCCATCGCAGGCGCCAGACAACTTCTCCTCTGCATCTCCTCCTACCCTACCAGACCCCTCTTACCTTACCACTCCTCAGTTCCCCGCTACGCCTGAAGACATTAGGGCGGCGGAACTGGGACACAGGGACGCTCAAGATGGCGACGCAGGCTCTCCCTCCTCAAGCCCACAGAAGAGGCGACCGAGGGTAGAAACACCGGACGATGTACAGGTTGGTCCGGTTCCCTCTCCGCAGGAGACTGAACCTTTTATTAACTATCCGGTCTCTGATAAACCGATATCAGAGGACTCATTGAAACAAATGCTGCTAGCTTTGAAATCTGCAATGCAGCAAGATCTAGCAGCTTTAATTGCTCCCATGTCTGCTACTTTACATAGCGTTGAGCAAAGGGTGTCGCATATTGAGTCAAAGATGTCGGACTTTGCTGCTTCCCAAAATGAAGTAATAGATGCGCATAACGAAATGGCGGACGAAATGGAAAGCATTAAACTGAAAATGGCAGACTTAGAGGATCGCTCGCGACGGAACAACATTAAATTTCGCGGCATCCCAGAAGACATATCCAACACAGAGCTGCCTTCCTATATTCAGAAGCTTTTTGTGTCCATTGTCCCCAAGCTCTCCTCTCATGATTTAATTGTGGATCGGGCACACAGGGTCCCCAAACCAAAACACCTGGGTCCAGATATTCCCAGAGACGCTCTAGCTCGCATTCATTTTTTCACAACTAAAGAGGCAGTAATGTTTGCAGCCAGGAAAATGGGCACCCTCCCAGCTCCTTTCCAATCTGTTAGATTATACACGGATCTTTCAGCAGCCACTTTGAAACTGCGCCGTGAGCTTTTACCCATTACTCTGTCTCTGCGCAAGCATGAAATTAATTATAAGTGGGGGTACCCGATGAAACTGCTTATTTCTAAAGATGGACGCTCGCACTTGGTCCGTTCTCTTGAATAGGGGAAAACCCTACTGAAAGGGTGGCAAATTACCATCACTACCCCAATTCACAACAACCCATTTGGTCCTCAATATCAGAAATGACGAACTCTGTTGTCTCCTCAAAGACATTTCCTCAAGTGTCTGTCGCTTACTCTACCCGTTTGATGTAAAGTTACTCGTTGACTCATCGTGGGCAAGCCGAGAAGATTCCTAAAGAGCAGTTACAGACTCCTCCATCTCTTTCGTCAAGAGACTTGTTACCTGTTAGCTCTCCGCCAAGTGATTGTTTTTTGTTCTAATTCTACACCACAGGTGGTATGTTGCGTTCTTCAGCCACATACGTCTGCATACTTTCCATAGGTGCATCCTAGGTCATGATATACGTCTCCTAGGCTGAATAGATACCTATTCTTTGGTTCAACATGGAACTTTTGCCCCTACTTGTAGACACGTTGTTAGGTCTACTTCAGTTTTTTCTGTTATTTTTATTTAATTTAATCAGTAATCTTGCTTTAGTGCTTTACCTTACTTTGTTTATGATTTTACTTATGTCTCCTCCAGGTCCTTTTGAGCAGTGTGGTGGTCATCCTAAGCGTAGTGGTTTTTATCCATGGGTCTGATGATTCTTTCCCTCAACTCCAGGGGACTTAATTGTCCACAGAAAAGAGCTTATCTTTGGAAAGAAGCGATGTCTGGTAAAGCTGACATACTGTGTGTTCAGGAATCTCACCTTCTGCAGAAGGACGCATGCAGGATTAGGCACCGCTTGTTTCCAATCATAATTCACTCTCATAACACACAGAAAAATAGAGGTGTATTTATTGCTGTTAAAAATTCAGTGTCCTTTTCTCTACTCTCACAGGTGATAGATCCTCGGGGTAGGTACGTTGTGTTGGTGTGTATGGTGAACAATATCAAATATACACTGGTGAACATTTATGCGCCAAACGAGCACCAAATTTCCTTCCTCCATAGAGTTATGAAGAAAGTCCACAAAATTAAACAAGGTAAACTAATTATCTGCGGTGATTTCAACTCAATTGTAGATCCTTCTCTTGACTCCACTAATCCTTCTAGACGTTCTCCTACGGGCTTAGCAGCTTTCCTTCACTCCGAAGGCCTTATAGACGTCTGGAGGGCTCAGCATGGCCAAGAAAGGGATTACACCTTTATGTCATCCTCGCACCTTTCCTATTCCAGGATAGATATGTTTTTAGTGGACCAAACATCTCTTTTCCATACCTTAAACTCATCCATAGGTATTATTAAATGGTCAGACCATGCCCCTATCTTACTCCGACTGGCGGAACAGTATCAATCTTCTCCACCTCCGGTATGGAGGAAAAATTCATTCATTTTTTCTCATCCCAAGCATAAACTTGAGATTACAAAATCCCTTCAGGAGTACTTTAGTCTAAATGCGAACTCAGTTCCTGACCCCTATATAGTATGGCAAGCACACAAAGCTTTTATAAGAGGCATTTTGATACAGATAAACCACATTGACAGGAAAAAGAAGGAAAAAGAATTAATAGACACCCTAGCGCGGATCTCGGTTTTGGAATCCAGAAATAAACAACTTCCAACAGCAGAATTAACAGCTGCCATACGTGTTGAAAGAGACAAATTAATGTGCCTCCTTAATAAAGACTTCACTAAGTCCCTCTCGCGCACTAAAGCCAGGTACTATGCCCAGGGAAACAAAGCGGGAAAACTTCTGGCTTCTAAACTCAAACACCAGCAAACGAAGTCTAGAATCCCCTTCCTGTTGCACCCCACAACTAAATCAAAACTTATTGACCCTAGAGACATAGCAGAACAGTTTCGCCTTTACTACAAAGACTTATATAATCTTAAGGATACCTTATCCCTTCCTACGGACTAGGAATCGCTTGTTCAAGACTTTTTAGAGAAGGCCAAATTGCCTAAACTGTCCCAAAATCACCTTTCACAACTAAACGTCCCAATTACGGACTTTGAATTAAGCACGCTGGTCTCTTCCCTCCCTCTGGGTAAGTCTCCGGGCCCAGACGGGCTATCGAATGAATACTATAAACATTTTTACCCTACTCTAGCCCCTTTTCTTCTACCTTTGTTTCAAAAAACGATGTCTGGCTCCCCCTTCCCCGCTGACATGCTGATGGCATTAATTGTTACTTTACCTAAACCTGGTAAATCCCCAGACTCTCCCCAAAACTTTAGGCCAATATCCCTCCTGAACTCGGATATAAAAATTTTCGCTAAACTAATAGCTTCCAGGCTTGCCGCAATTCTTCCTAACCTTATAGGCGATGACCAATCCGGCTTTGTAAAAGGCAGACAGGCATCTGACAACACCAGACGTTTGTTCAACATCATTAATGTCGCAGAGTCACGTAAAATTCCAATGGTTGCAGTTACCCTGGACGCAGAAAAGGCGTTTGACCGCCTCCACTGGAATTATGCTTTTTCTGTTCTTGACTTTATGGGTTTTACTGGCCCCATTATCCACGCAATCCGAGGTCTATACTCGGACCCTATAGCAAAGATTTTAGTTAATGGAGTTCTCTCGCAAAGTTTTCATATCACTAATGGTTCCCGTCAGGGTTGTCCCCTTTCTCCCCTATTATTTATTTTAGCCTTAGAACCCCTAGCCCAACACATTCGACTCTCGCCCGATATACACGGTCTGAAAATAGGTTTAAAATCCCATGTGATATCACTGTACGCGGATGATATTATCTTAACGATGATGAACCCTTCCCAATCATTAACCCATGCATTCTCCATTATCTCTCATTTTGGACGCCTTTCATACTATAAAATTAATAACTCTAAGTCCCAGATACTACCGATTAACATTCCTTTACCGGAACTGAGAATTCTGAAAAACATGTTTCCGTTGGACTGGCAAACATCATATCTCCCATATCTTGGAGTTAAATTGTCATATCCCTGTTCGCTTGCATACCAACACAACTACGCTCCAATACTTTCCACACTGTCTAAGGATTTCGCTTCATTCAACATGCAAGAGATTTCTTGGGTGGGTAGGATTGCGTCTTTCCAAATGATGACTTTACCCAAACTTATTTACATTTTTAGAGCTTTACCCGTTCCAATTCCTGAATCTTTCTTTAAAGATGCCCAAAGGATTGTGAATAGTTATATATGGAAGTCTAGTCGTCCCAGAGTGGCTCAATCTATTATGTTCAGAAGGAGACAGGCAGGCAGACTAGGTCTACCCTCTATTAAGGACTATTTTCTAGCTATTAATCTATCATTTACTAGAGAGTGGTGGAGTCCTCTTTCAACTAAACCATGGGTAGAGATTGAATCATCTCTCACTCCTAATGCATCGTTGGGGGATTTACTCTACCTATCTCTATTAAAACCTGGACAGATAGACCACCCCCTGATTATAGTAAAACAAGCTGTTACAATATGGTCCAAGTTTAATTTATCGCAAGGTTCACCTACTCTCAGCATTCTAGCACAAGTATCGATGGAAACCTTAAGTGTATGCATAGATAACATTGATCTTTCATCCTGGAAAGCAGCTGGCATTCTGTCTGTGGCTCAGTTGGTGGAGGACTCTGCCATGATCTCCTTTGACAAATTGCGCCAATTGTATTGCTTACCTTCCTCCCAATTTCTCTCCTATATGAGAGTGGATCACTGCATTAGCAATTTCCTTTGCTCCCCGTCTAAATCACACACGGAAGTGATGAGGATTTTTAAGGCACCTTCTCTGTTTAGATATCATACCACTCATCACTTATATAATATATTAAACGATAAAGCTAATTTTAGTAAATCTCCTCCCATCTTGAAATGGGAAAGAGAACTGCAGTTATCTTTCTCAGAGGAGAAATGGGCCGCGGCTATCCGTTTTATTGGTTCCACGTTTAAATGTGTTACGCATTATGAAGCCGGGATAAAGACCCTCTTACGGTGGTACTACACGCCCCATCGTCTAAGCATTATTTACCCTGGTACCTCGGCTTGCTGCTGGCGTGAATGTGGTAGCACTGGTTCTCTCCTACACATCCTTTGGGCATGTCCGAAATTAACCCCCTTTTGGAACGAGACGTTTGCTCTAATAGCTCAGATCACAGGTATACGCTTCCCCGACGCTAGCTCTTCTTTTTATTAACATTGAAGATCTTCCATTTGATAATAGACGTATTATTGGGCATATCATGCTTAGCGCCAAATTGGTCATCACTAGGCATTGGAAAGCAGTATCTCCCCCAACTATATCTGAAGTAATTCAAACGGTTAACAATACATGCAGACTCGAGAGTCTTCTCCCAGAATCGATGACGAAACAGAATATAAGGATGAAGACCTGGTCCCCCTGGAGGTTGAGCTCCCACTACTCACTTTGAATTATGGAATTAACTCTAAATGGCTGCCGCACTGCTTAGGAGGCCTTCATTGTTATAATTTTTTCTTTTCCTTTTTTATATTAGTATATTCTGAATTTATTTTAACCCCAATTTTATTTTATTTTTATTTTCTTGCTCATATGGAGCTCATTGCACTGGGTTCCCTTGTTACATGATCTGATACTGGTGTTAATTTGCTCCTTGCAATGTTTCTGATTCTCTGCAATACTAAGAGGCAAATAGAGGGTTTGTGCCTCGCCCTCAACTGTACTGATTCACTTTGTTATTGGGGATACACCAATTGTTCTTTGAATGTTACTTTGCATTATATACATTGTCGTATACGTATGCTATGCGAAACCAATAAAAACGATAAATCATAAAGTGGTAGGACTATGTTCTCATCACGGGCATCTATGGCCCTTCTGATGCAACCCATTATCTTATTGGCCTTGGCAGCAGCTGCCTGACACTAGTTTCTACAGCTTAATTGGCGGTTCACCCAAATTCCTAGGTCCTTTTCCATGTCAGTGTTACCCAGGGTTTTACATTTTAGCATGTATGGGTGACTTGCATCATTCCTTCCCATGTGCATAACCTTGCAATCTTACAAGCCTGCAATCTATCCAGATCCCTCTGTAGTAGTATACTGTCCTCTTCCGTGTTAATTACTTTACACAGTTTAGTGTCATCTGCAAAAAAATTTATATTTTACTGTGCAAGCCTTTTACAAGATCATGAATAAATATATTGAAGAGAATAGGGCCCAATACTGACCCCTGAGGTACCCCACTAGTGACAGTGACCCAATCTGAGTGTGTACCGTTAATAACCACCCTGTGTTTTCTATTACTGAGCCAGTTACTTACCCACTTACAGACGTTTTCTCCCAGTCCGAGCATTCTCATTTTATATACTAACCTTTCATGTGGTACAGTGTGAAATGCTTTGGAGAAGTCCAGATATACGACATCCATTGATTTGTTGCAGTCAAGTCTAGAACTGACCTCTTCATAGAAACTGATTAGATTACTTTGACATGACCGATCCCTCATGAAGCCATGCTGATATGGCGTTATTTTTATTGAGGTGCTCAAAGATAGCATCCTTTAGGGTTCATTCACACTTCCGTAAGTGTTCTGCGATCCGCAAATTGCGGATCCGCAAAACACGGACACTGGCGACCGCACATCGCCGGCACTATAACAGAAAATGCCTAATCTTGTTCTTCTATTTTTTTGTGGAAACGGAAGCATGAAAATGGCGCCATTTAAAATGAATGGGTCTGCACCCGTTTCGCAAAATTGCTGAACGGATGCGGACATGTGAATGGACCCTTAGAAAACCTTCAGTTTACCCACAACCAGAAAATATTCTTCAATCTCTCCATCGTAAAAAGGTTTTGCTCATTGTAATTGGGATAATGAGGAAATAACACACACCTGGCCATGGAACAGCTGAGGAGCCAATTGTCCCATTACTTTGGGTCCCTTAACAAGTGGGAGGCACATATGCAAACTGTTGTAATTCCTACACCGTTCACCTGATTTGGATGTAAATAAAGCTGACAGTCTGCAGTTAAACCACATCTTGTTCGTTTCATTTCAAATCCATTGTGGTGGTGTATAGAGCCAAACATGTTAGAATTGTGTCCATGTCCCAATATTTATGGACCTGACTGTATATATGAATTTGTTTGTATATTTGTTCTCCTAAGTGCCTTAATGGCTCTGAACCAAACTTGGTACATACACTCTTCATGATCCAACTTAAAATAGTGGGGGGTTCTCAAGTCCAGCCAACAGGGTTCTGGAAGGTTCGAATAAAGTAATATGTTTTTACTGCAGAGTGCACTATAATGTATACACTAATGTAACTGTAACTGGTGAGGGCCTGCTTCTCACCCTTACTCTTATCTCCCCTGCATTTCAGTCTGCCTTTCATCTCCTTACATGTGCTGTCTTAAAGACAAATTGTTTGTTGCCCATAGCAACCAATCACAGTACAGCTTTGATTTTGTTTCCTATATCAACCAATCACAGTAGAACTTTTATTTTACTACAGAGCTTCTTACAATACTGTAAACCTGTGGCTCTACAGCTATTTCAAAACTACAACTCTCATCGTGCCTTGATGGCTGCAGGCTGTTGTGGTATGATGGGAGTTATAGCTTTGCAACAGTTGGAGAGCTTCAACTTGGTAAATATAGGTCTACAGTATTGTAAGAAGCACTTTAGTAAAAATAAATGCTGTGCTGTGATTGGTTGATATGGGCAACAGTTTGACTTTTAGACAGCACATGCAGGGAGATGAGTGGCAGTGTTTAATGCAGGGGACATGTAAGATCCAACAAATTCTGTGCAAAAGGGAATTCTCAAAACAGGTGCAAAGATGTTTCCTCCGTGAACGGGCACCTGGGGCAGTAGCAGGTTTTGCGAAGTTTGCAGGCATGACCAAAATGTTAGGGTGGCAATACACAATTTATAGCTGTTGGCTGAATGATCAGCTATCTCTTCTATACACATATACTGTTGACTCAGGAGAATATCGCCGCCAGACACTTCTGACGGTAGCTTATCTCCTGGAAGAACAAAAGGATCAAGGGAAAGTATTCATTTGGCCTGATCCTTCTCTCCCCAACTTCATCTGTCAGAAGACAGTTGGGAGCTCTCCATACATTAAATTGTTGGCCAAACCCACCATTCACTAATGTGTATGGAAGCCTATAAAGAAAAATATATATAGAGAGAGAGAGAGAGAGAGAGAATAAATCGGACTGCACTCCAGATGTATCTTCAGTGAAGTATATATTTATTCACCCATACGGTGGCAAAAGCGACGTTTCGGCTCATACATGAGAGGCTTGAGAAAGGCTCATGTATGACCCGAAACGTCGCTTTTGCCACCGTATGGGTGAATAAATATATACTTCACTGAAGATACATCTGGAGTGCAGTCCGATTTTTTTATTCCGTATTAGTGGGTAAGCACCAGTTACCATACTCGGGCATTGCACCCCCTCCACCCTGTTTCCTTGTTTTGGATGGTGTTGCCAGTTATTTTTTTTGTAAATATATATATATATATATATATACATACATATATATACACACACACACATATATATATATATATATATACATACAGATGAAAAAAGCCATTAAAATCTATTGAAAAAGTCAATTATCCTTTTCTTGCCATTGTTTACTTAATGTGTTAACTATCAAGTTTAGCTTGGCTATATATATATATATATATATATATATATATACATATACACATACGCATATATATATATATATATATATATATATAAAGAAAAAAGTGGCAGCACCGTCTCTAATGCAAACAGGGGGTGCAGCTGGCCCAATATGGATATTAGCAAGTCCAATACATAAAAGTCTAAAAAATGGGCAGCACTCCATAAGATAAAAAAGTGCAAATATCTTAATTTACTCAACCAGGACATGCGACGTTTCGGCTCTGTGCTGGAGCCTTTCTCAAGCAGTACATATAGACAAAGTGCTCAGTATATATATCAATCTCAATTCATGTGCCAATTCATTGCAATTTACATAACATGTGCAATTTACAAACAATCATGTAGTAGTACAGTAAAACAATAAAAATAATAAATTAAAACCAAGATTTCATATATCTTCTGATCACATCATATATAACAGTGATTAAAATACATTCAAAATGTGAGAGAAACTCCATATGTGTACATAATCAATCTCCTTATCATTATTGGTGCCATATGTAATCAATAATATAGTGCTAAGTGCTTACTAGATGATATCGCTAACGAAGGGTGAAGGAGGAGTGATGAGGCGAATGGCTGCCATCAGTAGCGTGGCGTGTAGTCCGGCGTGCCTAAAACACAACTGCGCATGTCAGGATGACGTGTGTTACTCCTTTCTCCTTTCCAGATTTCGCCGCCCTCATTACTATGCAGTTGCGCACTGTGACTCAGACAGAAAGTCAACCATTTTGAGTGCGGGAATGACACATAGGGTATCGGGCGCATGCGCATTCATTGTTTCACTGTACTACTACATGATTGTTTGTAAATTGTTATGAATTGATTGCACATGTTATGTAAATTGCAATTAATTGACACATGAGTTGAGCTTGCTATATATACTGAGCAATTCGTCTATATGTACTGCTTGAGAAAGGCTCCAGCATAGAGCCGAAACGTTGCATGTCCTGGTTGGGTAAATAAAGATTTTTGTACTTTTTTATCTTATGGAGTGCTGCCCATTTTTTTCTGACTTTTATATATATATATATATATATATATATATATATATATATTTTTTTTATATATATATATATATATATAAAATTATCCCGTGTACAGTATATACTTTATGTAGGTTGATATAATCTTTGTATGTGTTATCTGATATTGAGGAGATCATCACCGGTCAAGGTGATTTTTGGTCATGCTTTGTATGAGTTTCTTTGGTATAAATTACCTTACGCCACAGTGTTCAGAATTACAGTACAAGGGAAAGTCCACACAGTAGTAGACAAAAGTGAAATCCTTCCTTCTAGATCATAGAAAACGTGCTGTGTATTATGCCAGCATGACTTCTGCTATTTCCTGTCTTTGTAATCCAGGTATGTGTTATCAATTAAACTGTGTGTATAACCGCTTGCTAATACATCTTCCTCACGTTACAGAAATCTTAGGATGTTTAAACACCACAGGTGTAATAATATTCCCTGTGTTCTGCTAGAGTATTCATTTGGGACAGGAAATCTCTCTTGGCTCTCCCATGGATTTAAGCAAATTCGACCATGAACATCCCATTCACACAAAGAGAGCCCAGTATGTAAAGGTTGACATAGTTAGAGCTTCTCAAACACTTGACCCAATGTAAATTCTCCTCTTATGAGAAATTAGTTGTCTTTGATTTATGTGTTTAATGTTCCGTAAAGTACATGGAAGGAGGCTATTTCACACAAAATACCGTATCCATATTACACGTTCAAATCCATATCCATATCACATGCATGATTAGGGTTTAAAGTTGGCACCAAGATATTACCTAGAGAGCTTACATGAACAATTTTCATGAAATCTTGACAGGCCGGTTTCAAACATTTGAGAAATCTAGTGTTTGTACTAAGAATCTGTTTTTATCAAATCAAGTCAAAAATTCACTTAATTTTACTGTATACTATAGTAGAATAGTATATACAGTAGTATAGTAAATACACAAAGCATGCAGATCCAGCTGTGCACAGCATATATAGCACTACCACTATTAGACAATTGTATTTTTCTATCTTTTTTTCGTTTTTTTATCGTTACATACTTTACAATGGACCTTAGTCATAAAGCCCTAGAAGACAATTATGTATGCATGGATGAGGCTTGCCAATACTCTCTGGGCACCACTGTAAATGAGAATACATAGTTGTGTGCCAAGGCAGAAAAATAGATGAACTAGCATGTTTTTATCACTACACTGGAAGCATCAATTCACATAAATTCAAAGGCAGTTCATTAAAAGAATGGTTAATTGCAGATGTAGCCAGTTATGACGCTCAATAAAAAAAATATTGAACTATCTTTCAAGAAGATACATTCTTTAGCAGATCTATTTCAACCTAGGTGGGAGCCCTAGGGCAAAACCCTGGGTAAGGGCCCCTCTTGTTTCAAAGATAACTCATTTTAAGTGATTGCAATGATGGTGTATCATACTTTTCTTTTTTAAAGGGAAACTGTCTCTTTGAACATGGTGTCTGAGTTGAAGACAATATGTTTTTGAGCATGAGGAGCTGAGCAGATTGATATATAGTTTTCTGGGAAAATATTCAGTAAAACTTGTAATTTATATATTTATATTCATGCTCATTCTGAGCTTAGAAGTCAAGGAGGCGGTCCTAGAAGTAATTAACAACCTTTTCTCTATGACTGTGTATACAGAGGTAGCTGTCAATCACTGATAGGACGGCCTCCTGGACTTCAAAGCACAGAATGAGCATGGATATAAATGTATAAATTACAAGTTTTACTGATCTTTTCCCACTAAACTATATATCAATCTGCTCAGCTCCTACTGTACCAGCCTGTGCTGCCCGCTCTATTTGGTTATACAGTTGCGTTTCTATCTCTTCTGTGATGTTAGGGGATCTGTAGATTACACCAAGTATTGCACCAAGTATTACACCAAGTGTGCAATAAAAGTGTTGTCTTCCGTGTGCTCGGGTTCAGTATATTGCGGATCGGATTGACAGATTGTTGGGTGGGGCTGGGGAAGACCCGGCGGTCATGGTACACATTGGCATCAATGACAAAGTCAGTGGGAGATGGAAGGTCCTTAAAAATGATTTTAGGGAGCTAGGTGAGAATCTCAAGTCAAGGACCTCCAAGGTAGTGTTTTCAGAAATACTACCAGTGCCACAAGTGTCACTAGATAGACAACGGGAGCTTAGGGAGTTAAATAAGTGGCTCGGAAGCTGGTGCAGGAAGGAAGGGTTTGGGTTCATGGAGAACTGGGCCGACTTTGCGGTCGCTTACAGGCTCTACAGTAGGGATGGGCTACACCTCAATGGGGAGGGAGCAACTGCTCTGGGGGATGAAATGGTTAGACAGCTGGATGAGCTTTTAAACTAGGATCTGGGGGGGGGGGGGGTCATACTAATAAGGGGGTAGATAGTGTACATAGAGAGTGGGTTACAGAAGGGGACAGTGGGGATTTAGTGGGGGCTGGGGTTAGCAACGAAAATAGGGAGAAGACTGGGCATAACTATACATTTTAAAAAAATAGAACTGCTGATAGCAAGAACATGTTACATAATTTTTTTTACCAAGATAACCAAAAAATCCTGTATAATCACTTTAAAGGTAATAGTAATTTAATATGTACTTTCACAAATGCCAGAAGTCTAGCTAGCAAAATGGGGGAGCTGGAGGCTATGGTACTAGAAGAACACATAGATGTAGTTGGTGTGGCTGAGACATGGCTGGACTCTTCACATGACTGGGCTGTTAATATTGAGGGTTGTACACTATTTAGAAAAGACAGGGTCAATAGAAAAGGTGGTGGTGTATGCCTGTATGTGAGGAGTGATCTGAAGACAAGTGTGAAAGAGGCAATTGTAGGTGAGGATGGTGAGGATGTGGAGACCTTATGGGTGGAAGTTCAAAGGGATCAAAACATAAAACTTGGTGTAATCTATAGACCCCCTAACATCTCAGAAGAGATAGAAACACAAATGTATAACCAAATAGAGCAGGCAGCACAGGCTGGTACAGTAGTCATAATGGGAGATTTTTAACTTCCCAGACATTGACTGGTGTCATGGTTCTGCCTCAACTGCAAAGGGGAGAAAATTCCTCAACTTGCAGGAGCACTTTATGGACCAGTTTGTAGAAGCTCCCACTAGGGGCAATGCTCTGTTGGTTCTGGTCATTTCTAAATTATGCAGAGCTTGTTGGTAATGTTACTGTTCGAGAAACACTAAGTAATAGTGACCACAATATAATTATATTCCCCCTAAACAATAAAAAGCAAACTCTGTCAAAAAGGCTAATTTCCCTGGGTTGAGGGCAGCATTTCAGGGCATAGACTGGGAACAGCTACTGTCACATAATAATACTGAGGATAAATGGGAGAGCTTCAAATCCACATTGAGTAATTGCACTAAAAAATGTATCCCTTTAGGTAACAAGTATAAATGGCTAAAATTAAAACCCCCATGGCTTACAACTACTGTAAAAAGAGCAAAAAACAAAACAAAAGAGGGCATTTAAAAAATACAAATCTGAGGGGTCAGCTGTAGCGTTTGAAGATTACAAAGGGCTTAATAAAAATCTGCAAAAGGAGATAAAATTAGCAAAGATACAAAACAAACGGCAGGTAGCAAAAGAAAGCAAAACAAATCCCCAAAAGTTTTTGGTGCAAGGCAAACATGGTGCCCATATTCAAAAAAGGATCATGTTCCTCCACAGGTAATTATAGACCAGTTAGTTTAACTTCTGTTGTGGGAAAAATGATTGAAGGAATCTTAAAGGACTATATTCAGGAGTATGTGACTATAAATAATATTATAAGTGATAACCAGCATGGGTTTACCAAGGACAGAAGTTGTCAGACTAACCTGATTTGTTTTTATGAGGAGGTGAGTAGTAGCCTGGACAGAGGGGTGGCTGTGGATGTAGTGTTTCTGGATTTTGCAAAGGCTTATGATACTGTCCATCATAGATGCTTAATAAGTAAAGTAAGATCTATTGGCTTGGAAAGTATAGTTTGTAATTGGATTAAAAACTGACTGAAGGACCGTGTCCAGAGAGTTGTGGTCAATGATTCCTATTCAGAATGGCCCCAGGTTAAAAGTGGTGTACCCCAAGGTTCAGTGCTGGGCCCTTTATTATTTATTTATTAATGATATTGAGGATGGGATTAATAGAACCATATCTATTTTTGCAGATGACACTAAGCTGTGTAGAACTGTACGGTCTATGGAAGATGTCCACACACTACAAGCTGATTTGAACACTCTGAGTGATTGGGCATCAACTTGGCAAATGAGGTTCAATGTGGACAAATGTAAAGTTATGCATCTTGGTAGTAATAATATCTGTGCTGCATATGTCCTAGGTGATGTAGCACTGGGAGAGTCACTTATAGAGAAGGATTTGGGTGTCCTTGTGGATGGTAGATTAAATTACAGCATACAATGTCAATCAGCTGCTTCTAAGGCCATCAAAATATTGTCATGCATTAAACGAGGCACCGGCTCGCGGGGCAGGGATGTAATACTACTACTTTACAAAGCGCTGGTGCGTCCTCATCTGAAATATGCAGTCCAGTTCTGGGCACCAGTACATAGAAAGGATGCACTGCAGCTGGAAAAAGTACAGAGGAGAGCGACTAAAATGATAAGGGGCATGGAGGGTCTTAGTAATGAAGAAAAAATAATTGAATTTATTTAGTCATGAGAAGAGACGTCTAAGAGGGGACATGATTAACCTGTACAAGTATATAAATTGGCCATACAAATAATAAGGCGAAAAGCTGTTCCATGTAAAATGTGCTCAAAAGACAAGGGGGCACTACCTCCGACTGAAGAAGAAAAAGTTCAGTCTCCAGAAGCGTCAAAGCTTCTTTACTGTAAGAACTGTGAATTTGTGGAATAGACTTCCTCAGGACGTGGTCACAGCAGGAACAGTGGACAGTTTCAAAAAGGGTTTAGACGAATTCTTAAAAGTAAAAAACATTAATGCTTATGAAAACGTGTAGAAATCTGAGTCTCACTTCCCTCTAAGATTCGCGTCCCCACCTATCTCTTCGTTGAACTTGATGGACGGTTGTCTTTTTTCAACCGTATTAACTATGTAACTATGTAACTCCTGCACTATAACATGCTGTCTGCAGATTAAATTGGCATTTTTGTGGTGACAGCTTCCCTTTAATGCTGTGGGACAAAGTGCTGCTTCAGTGGGAAGCACCTTGTCCATAATAAAGAGCATGCAAGTGCCTAAAGCTCTAGATATTTCTTGCATTGTGGTTTGTTTTTATATCTGGGACTACTGGCATAGGGTCCTAACTGAACGCCTTAAGTACCCGGATGACTAGGAAAACAGGGTGTGTTAACTTTTTATTTGTAAAGGTGCCCATGCACCTTCAATAACTAACTGGGAACTCATTTGGCCAGCAGCTGTTCCCCAATGCACACTCAGTTTATCGAAGTCCACATGTGTTTTAGCTGGAGAGTAAGTAGATGCGAGACACCTTTGGTGGTGGCTTAACTCCTGTGAGAACAAAGGATCGGTTGTGATCGAATTCAATCTGTCCTTCTGACATAATCTATTCAAGGAGATATGGCACAGCATACATATGGTTCGGCTGACTCTGCTGTTGTGTGTATGAGCACCTTTATGTGCTAATCTATGTACAATCCAAACAATTTAATGAAATTATTCTGCATACATATGTAATTTATAAGGAAAAGAAGATAAGCAAAAAGAAACACCATGAATATTGTGTACTCCATAGTCAGCCACTCTCAACTTGAATGAAATTCTTTGAAAGTACAGTGACTGTAAGTGTAAATTCTAATAACTCTTTCCCGTTTCTATTCTATATTTCTCTTGTAGGCTGTTTCCAGCTTTGTAATGTTTTTCGATCTCATGACATGGAAATTGACCAGTGTTTGCTGGAGTCCCTTCCATTGGGGCAGCGCCAGCGCCTGGTGAGACGTATGCGCTGTGAGCAGATTAAGGTCTATTATGAAAGAGAAAAGGCTTTGCAAAAACAAGATGCTTATAAGAGAAAAAGCAAGCAGAGAAAAAATTATAAAGTTCATTTCCAGCTGCCTGAGAAGATACAAGACGCAATAATCCACCATGATGACAAAGAAGGTAAGAGGACGCTTATGTTCAACCATTTGTATCTGATTCTTTAAGTATTGCCCAGCCATTCTTGTAAAACGGGTACAAAAGAAAGTACAACTGCCGTATTTTTTAGGGTGTAATTTTGTAGTTGTCTTACCTTTTTATAACGTAAATGTTTAACGAATGTGAATACATTTCAATATGTTTTGTATTTTTGTATAAGTATATGATTTTTGTGAAACCTTTTTTTAATAAAGATTTGAAGAAGATTTACAGGCATTACTTCAAAAAAGTGGATATGTTTAATGGATGAAAATGTAATGTCTTACTTTTCCGTCTATCTCTCATTGACCTGAACGTAAGAGTTTTTTTATTTTTTTTGCGGCACAGAAAACTTTGGTATGCTACGCTATACTGTGCTTCAAAAAATGTATAGAAACAGAGACAAACGGAGTGAAAAATATTCGCTTTTGCTCAATTCTAGTCTATGGTTATGTCAAGCCATTTGTCTTTTACTGTTCATAAACGTATCTGCTTGACGCACAGCAAAAACGAGATGTGAGCGACCCCTAAAACATCTCATCCAGCTAACCACTACCCTGCACTGTACTGATGAGGGGCCAGGACCCCCAAACCGGACTGTCTACAGATGAGCATCTGGTTTGGCTGCTATGAGATCATTTTCATTATTGTTTTATTTGATAGATTATAAAAAAAAATTGTAAAGGGTACGTTTTGTTCACGCGGTGTATGTGCTACACAATTTTCACTTGCAGATTTGCTTGCAGAAATTCCACAGTATACTACAGTACCAGCAAGGCAGATGACATTGTACAAAATGTCATGTTTAAGACCTCTGCTTGCTGCCAGTGAATGAAAACATTATTATTTACATATAGGGAATGAAAAATCTGCCTTTTCCACCTGGCATAGGTTCACAGCTCATAATGAGGGAGAGCTTTGATTCCCCTAATGAAACGTTCGCAAGTTTTCAGCCACTGAATGATGACTGCTTCCAAACGATGTCTGCAATGTAAATGATATTATCAATTAATCAGTAATTGATTATTATCATGGTCAGTGGTTAACATAAGAGTGAAAAACCTTACACCAACACAGAAACTTTCTCTTGGTGTACGGTACCTTTTTGATAAGAAAGAATTCCAATTATTAAGAGGAAACAATGTATTTTCTAATGTCAGCACTAAATGTTCCAATGCAACAATATTTTCTCATGGTGGTAATAATGTGCATTTATTTATTCATGTCATTCATGACAGTTTTGCAATTACTAAAGGATGGAGCTGATCCGCATACACTTATCACTTCGGGGGGATGTCTACTTCATCTGGTGAGTGTGTTTTTAAGGCCTTGCATAGAAGTTATTCAATAGGTATCCAGGCCATACAGCATATTCTACATAAGGCCGCATTCACATTTGGTCAGTATTTGTGCGCCATAACCAGGAGTGGATCCAAACCATGGGAGAGGCACATATATTTCCATTATATATATTCTCTGTAGGTTCCACTTCTGGTGTGGATGTCCGCTCTGGCTAATAGAGGGGGGTACCTAAAAGGGCATATGGAAAGTCTGCAGAAACCCCATCAGTAGAGTATAGGCTGCTATTTACAACTATTTACAGTGGCTTGTATTCTAGGCTGTTATAACATAGGTGTTGTTTTTTTTTTTTTTAATCAAATCTTTTTTATTGTTACATATAAGGTAAAATTATGAAACAATATTCACATGACTTTGTCTGTTTCCAGATCATACCATTACACTACAGCGTATAAGTACATGGCAGCATAAAGACATAAAAATATCTCTATTACATGTGTACATATTATTTCAAAAGGCAAGCAAGAAGACTCCTGTAAACCCCCCCCCCCCCCCATCCCAACCCACCCAAACATATAATTAACTGGAATGCCTGGTTGTCGCTCATTCAGGTTTCTTAAAAAATCGTGTTTTTACTGACTGATCTGCATTGACACCAAAGGGAAATTAACGCTTCTCACTGCCCTGCAGGTTATTAGGTTGTTTCAGCGGCTAATTGGAACATTTGTGATAATTACATTGTATTATTTGCTGTTTATACAGTGTTTTTAATTCTTTGAAGTGTCTCCATAATGAAGTATTTCATATGAAATATCTTACTAGTAAGGCCTCATGCACACGACCGTATTTTTTAACGTCCCGCAAAACGTGGTTCCGTTGTACCGTGATCCGTGCCCGTTTTTTCTTCCGTGGGTCTGCCGTGATTTTTGGAGGATCCACGGACATGAAAAATGAAATAAAATTCTAAGTCAAGTTTGCCATTGAAATGATAGGAAAAAACGGACACGGATCACGGACACGGATCACGGACACGGATGACAATCTTGGGTGCATCCGTGATTTTCACGGACCCATTGACTTGAATGGGCCCGTGAACCGTTGGCCGTGAAAAAAATAGGACAGGTCATATTTTTTTCACGGCCTAGAAACACGGGTCACGGGCGCGGTGTAAAAACGGTGCACAAGCCGAGTTTTCAACGGCCCCATTGAAAGTCAATGGAGCCGCAGAAAAAAACGGCAAACGGCACAACGGCCACGGGTGCACACAACGGTCGTGTGCATGAGGCCTAAGTCAGTATTGTGTGTTCATGAGATTGGTGCACTTTACAGGGGTTGTGTCACTTCAGCAAATGGAATTTATCATGTAGAGAAAGAGAATACAAGGCAGTTACTAATGTATTGTGATTGTCCATATTGCTTCCTTTGCTGGCTTAGGCTTTCACATAGCCCTGGCCCCATAGAAGTGAATGGGGCTTCGATGAAAAACGCATTGCATCCGGATGTAATCCAGTCCAGGTGCAATGTGTTTTTCACTGATGGTTGCTAGGAGATCTTGTTTGTAAACATTCAGTTTTCAGTGAAAACTGCATCAAAACGCATTGTAGAAAAAACTGAATAACTGAACGCAATCGCAGACAAAACTGACTGAACTTGCTTGCAAAATGGTGCGAGTTGCACTGAATGCATCCGCTCGTGTGAAAGAGGCCTTTAGGAGTATGACTGCCAATAAATAATGTGGTCTTTATGTTGCATTATATAGTCATACAGCCGATATATTGTACAATACCAATGGTATCAGCAGTCAGCACAGAACCTCTGGAATTCTCAGCTCCCAGCAGCCATCATTCCTTCTTTCTTACCAGTTCACATTGGATTATATCACATGAACTGCATTTTACATGTCATAAAGCTTCATATATTTTCCTGACCGTACAAACTGGCACAACAGCCCCATTTTTCTCATCCCTTCTCCAAATTTTCAGATAATTTCCCCCAAGCTCTCGTTCCTATTTATCTCCATTCTGTAATGGTTTGCGGTGCACAGAGCTCCCCTTTGCTGGTGTATGTGATTAGGATGCAGTGTGGGATCTGCAGCTGATTGTCTTCAGGCTTCTGCAGCCGCTGCCATCCGTTCTGACTGCACAACAAGAAACAACCTCTCCTTCAGCCGTGGTGAAGTTCATTTGTATAGTTAGTAATACATACAGTACTGTACATACCGCCTGCTTATTCTCTTATATGTGACAGCTACCCTGCAGAAAATCAAAAACATCATTTCACTTATGCTGAGCCTATAATCCTTTGAATTATAGGATTCAAATGTGAAAACATTCTTTGAAATGTACCTATGTCACTCCGGCTGTGAGATGCTTATCCTTATCTCTTCCAGTGTGCACGGTATGATAATGCATTCGCAGCAGAAATCCTCATTGACCGCGGGGTTAACGTAAATCACCAAGATGAAGAATTCTGGACTCCTATGCATGTTGCTTGTGCATGTGACAACCCTGATATGGTCCTTCTGCTGCTATTTGTAAGTACTCAGAAAAATTCTGTGATCTTGCTTTTATATTATATATATATATAGATATAGAGAGAGAGAGAATTCCACAATACAATTGTGACAACTGAGTCAGCATATTAAATATGTTATATCAGTGATGGCGAACCTATGGCACGGGTGCCAGAGGCGGCACTCAGAGCTCTCTCTGTGGGCACCCGCACCCTGGAAAAAGTCTATGGTGTACCAAATATACTCTGGACTTTACCAGCCATTCATCAGCGCTGGGCGCAATATGAACAGCACATTGCTTGTAGGCACGTCATTATACTTAAATGATAAAGTACATGGAAAATATACTATACTGGACTGGAGTATTCCGGTTACATTGCCATGTTGGCACTTTGCGATAAATAAGTGGGTTTTGGGCTGCAGTTTGGGCACCCGGTCTCTAACAGGTTCGCCATCACTGTGTTATATTTATGCTCAGTCTTTTATGTCATAAAAGTTATGGACATCTTTGGGGGCACTTTTTGGGCTAAATATCATTTTTGATCATTGGAATGTAATAAAAATAAAGAACTGTGTGTCTTTTGCAGCCTGCATGTATTCTCCAACATTGCAGGCTGCTCAGTCTCACTTTGTGTGAAATCCATTAGACAGGGTCTCTGATGGCTTGATTCTCCTGACCGCTGACATCCCCTTTAATTTAAGTTTATTTTATTTTGTCATAAAGAGGTTCAGCGGGGATCTGGCTGCAACCCATCAAATATTCCGAGGAGTGGCAGGACAAACACACAGCAGTTTTTGTCCATCCGATTCTCAGCATATTTCTGCCTGGTTTCGACAGAATCTCCACCAGTCCCCATTATAGTGAATGGACCCGGAGGTATCTCAGTAGTGCATGGTAGCGCCCAGTATTCAGGGATTCAGCAGGCTGTTCCTGGCTGGAACAGCCTGCTGGATCTGTTTAAGGCAAGTGTGAAAGAGGCCTAAGCTTGGAGCACATTCCTTCAATGTGCAGGTATACAGTTGATTAGGACATGTATCACAGTACCTTTCACATATGCCAAGCCTCTTTATTTGTCACTGCGAGGTTGTTATTTCCTTTTCCATGCTGTTTCTTTTCTACCTTTGAAGGTATATCATATTTCGGTTGGATAACCTCCAGAAAATATAACTAAACAATTATGTACATTTGCAAATGAGACAAAAAGTCTCATAAATGGAAATAAAAAGCTTCTAAGAATATTGATTTCCTCATTGGATCAATATTAGAAGCTATATTATGAGGAGACCATTAAGAGAACCAGAAAACCAGGCAACACCTAAAGGATTCGGCAGAGCAAAAACCCCCATGTAACAAAGAAGAAAATCTGATTCTAGCTATTACCAGTTCAAATACTTAGTTCTTAGATGTAGCAGTAGTAAGAGACGGGTGTTCTTGTCAAACTCAAAGTGACAGGTGGCCACGCCCCTTTTCCTGCCCTGCCCACCTGTCACTTTTCCACCCAGTCCTATTCAGGCTGCGACTCAATTGAATTTTAAAAATAGCTTGACTTTCTATGACCTTCACAGACACGACCGGACACATACCTATCTATCTATCTTCTAATATCTATCTATCTATGCCCTTATTTTTGCCCACGGCGTCCATTTTGTGAAATATGGACAACCCATTTTGCGAAGCGCGTCAGGATATGTTCGAGCACGTTGAAGGCATGTTCGGGCATGTCTTAAGACGCTATTTAAGAGCGACAGCTGCAGAACCCAACTTTCCAGGGCGTCAATTCCGGCTTTTGTTTTTTGCCAGATATTCTTGGGATACCTCCAAGGACTTCTCTGAGCGCGACACCTTGCCTTTCTTCTTTCCACGCTACTTCAACAGTGGCAGTCTTTAAGTACCAAGCTTTCCCGAGTATGGATGCTCTACAGCGCCAACGGGTCCTTCCTGGATTGAACCCACTTACTAGCGCCAGATAGCTGAATAAATATTATCGACAAATAGCAACTACATATTACTAACAACTTATATTGAATAAAAATTTCAGCCATCTATATTAGAGTGAATGGGATTTTGATTTGTTAAATTAAAGTATGCCCTTCACAAGTCCTGGGACATCTGTTATGAGATCTCAAAAGGCCGCGGCTATAGCCAAAAGACTGTATAAACAGAGCACCCCACGCTGTTTGTACACTTGTTACGATTTGTCAAAAAAAAACTTAAAGAGCTGGAATAACACAGTTAAATCAAGTTACTTCATATCTATCTATCTATCTATCTATCTATCTATCTATCTATCTATCTATCTATCTATCCACACAGCTATCCATCTATTAACTGTCTATACAGCTAACTATCTTTCAAAAATATACAAATCTAAAAAACTATAAATCTACCAGACCATAGGAAATTTGCTTCGACACAAAATTTGTTTAATAAAAATCGAAGGCGTGCATGATTTAAGCAAAATGTATTTATTTACGATGCTTCACGGTACATCTCAGTAGGGTAGACACATTTGTGTGAAATTATAGCAACGTATACATAATTGTTTCACGCGCTTTGTTAGAAAAGAGTGTACAACACGATCATTTTTTCTAAAATCACTCGTAAATATTTTGAATACATTTTCAAAAGACATTACTTTACTGATACAATGTAAGATACACTCACCTAAAGAATTATTAGGAACACCATACCAATACGGTGTTTGACCCCATTTTGCCTTCAGAACTGCCTTAATGCTACATGGCATTGTTTCAACAAGGTGCTGATAGCATTCTTTAGAAATGTTGGCCCATATTGATAGGATAGCATCTTGCAGTTAATGGAGATTTGAGGGATGCACATCCAGGGCACGAAGCTCCCGTTCCACCACATCCCAAAGATGCTCTATTGGGTTGAGATCTGGTGACTGTGGGGGCCATTTTAGTACAGTGAACTCATTGTCATGATCAAGAAACCATTTTTCTAGTCTTCGACAGTCCAATTTTGGTGAGCTCGTGCAAATTGTAGCCTCTTTTTACTATTTGTAGTGGAGATAAGTGGTACTTGGTGGGGTCTTCTGCTGTTGTAGCCCATCCGCCTTAAGGTTGTGCGTGTTGTGGCTTCACAAATGCTTTGCTGCATACCTCGGTTGTAACGAGTAGTTATTTCAGTCAACGTTGCTCTTCTATCAGCTTGAATCAGTCGGCCCATTCTCCTCTGACCTCTAGCATCAATAAGGCATTTTCGCCCACAGGACTGCTGCATACTGGATGTTTTTCCCATCTCACACCATTCTTTGTAAACCCTAGAAATGGTTGTGCGTGGAAATCCCAGTAACTGAGCAGATTGTGAAATACTCAGACCGGCCCGTCTGGCACCAACAACCATGCCACACTCAAAATTGCTTAAATCACCTTTCTTTCCCATTCTGACATTCAGTTTGGAGTTCAGGAGATTGTCTTGACCAGGACCACAACCCTACATGCATTGAAGCAACTGCCATGTGATTGGTTGACTAGATAATTGCATTAATGAGAAATAGAACAGGTGTTCCTAATAATTCTTTAGGTGAGTGTATACACTCACCTAAAGAATTATTAGGAACACCTGTTCTATTTCTCATTAATGCGATTATCTAGTCAACCAATCACATGGCAGTTGCTTCAATGCATGTAGGGTTGTGGTCCTGGTCAAGACAATTTCCTGAACTCCAAACTGAATGTCAGAATGGGAAAGAAAGGTGGGCTACAACAGCAGAAGACCCCACCGGGTACCACTCATCTCCACTACAAATAGGAAAAAGAGACTACAATTTGCACGAGCTCACCAAAATTAGACTGCTGAAGACTGGAAAAATGTTGCCTGGTCTGATGAGTCTCGATTTCTGTTGAGACATTCAAATGGTAGAGTTCGAATTTGGCGTAAACAGAATGAGAACATGTATCCATCATGCCTTGTTACCACTGTGCAGGCTGGTGGTGGTGGTGTAATGGTGTGGGGGATGTTTTCTGGGCACCCTTTAGGCCCCTTAGTGCCAATTGGCCATCGTTTAAATGCCACAGGCTACCTAAGCATTGTTTCTGACCATGTCCATCCCTTCATGACCACCATGTACCCATCCTCTGATGGCTACTTCCAGCAGGATAATGCACCATGTCACAAAGCTTGAATCATTTCAAATTGGTTTCTTGAACATGACAATGAGTTCACTGTACTAAAATGGCCCCCACAGTCACCAGATCTCAACCCAATAGAGCATCTTTGGGATGTGGTGGAACGGGAGCTTCGTGCCCTGGATGTGCATCCCTCAAATCTCCATCAACTGCAAGATGCTATCCTATCAATATGGGCCAACATTTCTAAAGAATGCTATCAGCACCTTGTTGAATCAATGCCACGTAGAATTAAGGCACTTCTAAAGGCAAAAGGGGGTCAAACACCGTATTAGTATGGTGTTCCTAATAATTCTTTAGGTGAATGTAGATGCAGTAATGTCCGCAGACCGAACTAGCGACGTCCTGTATTTGTCTGTTTTGATATCTTACAGTCTTAGAATTTTTTTGATAAAAATGTCATAAATTCGCCAGGAAAATATTTCATTTGCGGGCGATAATCCATAACTATAAAAAAAAAAAAAAATAGATACGTCATTCGGATATAATATAATTAAAATCCAATGCTTTCCCCGCAGATGCATATTTACAATATAGTCCGCCGGACAGTCGATTATTTTATTTTCCGGTAATATATCACATGGAAATACACCTTTAAATATGCGTCGGGTGTGAAAGTCGGCTTTGATAACGCAGGTAATTTCATAATTATTCATCTTATTGAAAATCATATAAAACTTCCCTTCTATTGTTTATTTCAATCATATTTTCATGTATGGAATACATTCAGCTCTGAGACTTCCAGTTTTTACTAGAAAGAAATGGCCGTCGGGTTCTTGATCCGGTGATAAATCAAAAGCGAACAAGTGTAACCGTTCAAAAATTCTGACCGATCCACGGATAAAGCGTTGTCAGCCTTTTGCTTCCCTGAACTGTGTACGAGCGACATATATTCACAAACAGCCGATTTGTCTTGAAAATTAGGCTGAAACGGTTTTGTGGGTATCTGTTGTCCGTCCAAATATAAGCCAGCATAATTCACATTATAGTGATTGAAGCACAAAGGATTTCTTTGGTAACTCCCTGAAAATGATTCGTTGTCCACAAACGCTAGTATTACAGTTTTGGGGATGTTCCCCAGAAAAAAAAAATTGTGGTTAGATATGCGAGTACCGGCAGGAACGCTATATACTTTAAGCAACGCGCGATCGACCGAGTACTTTGCGTTAGCGGTTAACAGAGAGCGACTGTGTCTGATTCTCACAGCGGACGATACTTGAACTCTTTTGACAAACAATGAAGAGTGCTGTATTTGGACTTTAAAATGGATCGCCTCGGCAGACATAAGACAGAAGGTGTCTTTGTTTCTGGTCAACTTTATCTTTAGATCTTAGCACTTCTAGAGTGAGTCGTATACTTCGCTCTTTTGATGAAACTGACATTACGGCCGTCGAGAGCCCGGTCATCATGCGGTATCTTTATAGAATAAGCCGGCTGTAAATTGGATCGCTAAAGTCTGTCGCTTCTTGAAATCGTGTCGCCGAGCGTTATATCTAATTGATTAAAAAGCCTGGCAATAGGGTATTTAATAAGAGCATGGGTGTGTTATGCGGGCTAATAATTCTGCAAACGACGTGTAACAGAGTGTTATTTAGGTCGTAATAATATTCACAGAGAAGGCACGTTATCAGCAATGGCCGCTATCGGTTGTACCTCTACATAAAACG